>NC_025690.1:18546952-18609001 GCF_000633955.1 Camelina sativa
TATCCAAATTTTTACCAGCGGAATTGCTAAAAACGGCGATGTCATGACCAAATACGGCTTTACACCGCTCAATAGAAGGCCGGAGTGGTGGCCAAATCGCTAGAGAATAAGGAGCCGTAAGAGTATTATCTTTATCGAACACTACACCTTTGAATCCCTTTCTCTTGAGCTCTCCCCAATCAATGTACCTCAAATCTTTCACAGAAACATGCGGGATAACCAAACGACGATCCCTAACGATAACGGAGACCGAAGAAACGATACCCTCAACATTGATTCGTTGCCCAACAGCCGCTTTCAGATCTGCCCACCACATGTTCGACGAAATCGCCAACCCCTTGTTGTCTTCTACACTCGGCAACACCAACTCGCGTGGCTCTCCGTCGAATTGTTCAGGGATCCGGTTAGAGAATCCTGGGTCTTCGTTTGAGGAGCTGAATTGGTAAAGAAGAAACGAATCTTCAAAAGTGGGTAAACGCAGACTCTGCTTTTGGCTTCGATGGTTTGTTGTCGTTTGCAGAGGAGGAGAAGGCGAAGGAGGAGAAGAGCAGATGGGTTTGGTGGAGCAAGAGATGAGATTAGGGTTTCGTTTGTAACGGGGAGGAGATGAAAGAAGGAAACTTTTAGGGATTGGGTAGTAGAAGGTAGTGGAGGAGGCAGCCATCGATGGGGTCTGCATCTCAAGCGTTTTTTTATAATACTATTGTTTTCACTTTTATTGACCCAACAAAAGTTGTTGCAAGTTGTTTACCGACATCATATTCCAAATTTCTTGGAGCTGTTTTAGAAAATTAAAAGATGACTTTATCTTTTGTTCCACACGCTTTTGATTTCCAAAAATATAAACGGACAGTAATCAAAGCTCATCAACCTATACAAAACAAAAAACATTCCATGGCTTGTCCAAATGAATCAAATTGTCTGTTTTGCTCATGTGTCCCTCTTCTCTTTAAATTGGCCGTCTTTGAACGCATTCTAGTGCAAGGAACAAACTAGAGAAGGTTCTAGGATAGAGATTCCAGTCTTAATTAAAGGTAACCTCCTGATATGCAAGAATGATGAGTGGATTCATTCCTTGAACACAAACCTTAATATGCTCTCTCCCAAGTAGAATGCCAAAATCGATAGTAATAGCAAAAGCTGTTTTCATTCATGGACTAGAGGTAAAGAAGAAGCACTGCTCAAGCAAATCTATAAGAAGTGATAAAGAACAGTTGCAAAATGCGTGGCTTAATCAATCAAAGCTGATCCCATCAACAAACATCACAAACTCAAAATCCAAACCCAAGACAACTTGTATAAATTCATTCCTGAAATCAATCGTAAGAACTTTTTCATCAGTTATTATTCCACAACATATTCATCAGAATCACCTTAGCTTAGAATAGCAGACGAACAAGGTTGCTGCAACCAAACCAACAGCTCCAACAGATCCAGCAGCAACCACTGGCCACTGAAACTCTGCTTCCACGGAACCCTTTTGGTCACCACCATTTGTGTCTCTGACCCCATTACTAAGATTCCTGGCTCTCTCATTCAACCCAAAAACAGTCTTATTACCTTCCTCAACCTTCTTCAGAAACTCTTCCTTCTTCAACTCCATCACCTTCTCCCTTTTTTGAGTTTCACTCAAAGCTACCTCCGTGAGCTTCTTCTCAGACTTCAATTTCTCCAATTCCTCTCCATTCTTCACCAATTCCAGACTCAAAACACCAACTTTCTTCTGCAATTCATCAATCACTCTCTCTTTCTCATCAGCTTTCTCCCTCAGCTCCTCTTCTAATCTGAGCTTCTTACTCTTCTCCTCCATTTCCCTCACTTCCAAAACCCCAATTTTCCTCTCCAAATCCCTAACCCTCTTCTCAACCTCAGCTCTATCTTTCCTTAAACCCTCAGCTTCCTTCTCACACCCTTCCAGCTTCTCCACTTTCTCTGCCAACGCCTTCTTCAGCTCCACCACTTCTTCCGCAGTCTTATCCACGCCGTTCAAGGAAGTGATAAGATCATCCTGAAGATCCGACACCTCAGTTTCAAGCTCCACAGCTCTCGTAGAAATAGATTCCAGCGCCTTCTTCTCTTCCTCGTATTCCTCAATCTCTTTCTCCATTTCTCCGAATCTCTGATTCATCTCCTCTTCTACACCTTGCATCTCTTCAATTTCTCCCGTAAGCCTCTCTACCCTCTCCTTCAAATCGAGATTCTCCTTCTTGAGCTCCTGGTTCTTGATCTCCGATTCCTCAATCTTCCCCTCCAGTTCCTTTGACTCTACACCGTCATGATCGGACTCGGAGATCCCCTTCGCCGACCGATCTTCAACATCGCTGTGAATAACCACCTCATCCGCCATTTTACGCTGCTACTAGAGAAAAATTCAAGACAGAATTTAAGACACAAACAATATGAATAACTCAACACAATGACAAAATCAATTAAAGCTCGTTTGCTTTTTAGAGAATCAGTCACTCTTCGACTTTGACAAAATCAATATGAATAACTCAACACAATGACAACATTCAACCAAAACATCATAATCAAGACATTTCCATTATCAGGCAAAACCCAAAAAGTATCTGTCTTGAGAATTACCTTCCGATTTGACAGGGGAAATATGACAAGAAGAGATTTTTTTTTTTTCCGGTGGAGGAATCGGCTAATCGGTTTAAAGATTCGATTTTTAGGGTTTATAGTGGCGTTGAGAAATTGGCCGGTTCTGAATACCCACGTGTTTAAAAAATCAAGTCCACTTGGAATTGGAATCATCACAGTCAACTCTGTTATATGGGCCTTTGAACCATTAGTGGTTAACTCAGTCAGGCCCAACTTTGTTATAATCGTGTATTATTTATTTATTCTTTTCCGTAACATGCGATGAATTTATCATTATTTTATACTGTACATGAACTCTAAATTGGCTCTTATATATTAGGTTTTCGAATTTCAAAGTGAAGATTTTTCGTAATATTTAGAACTAAAACACATTATATAAAGGGAAACAAAAAAAACTAAACTAAGCCACATTAAAAAGAAAAATAAGAAAAAAAGAAATATCATATAAGATGAGAATAAGTGAAAAAACAGAGAGAGAATTCCAAATTGTTTGTTCAATCATCTTCAACCTCCAAACTTCATATCATCTTTCTCACAGCGCTCAAGAAACGCAGTAAGGACTTTGATGGCATTTATCTGACACTGCAGAGCCAAAATGTAACTAGCTGTCTCTTCGAACAGCGCATCTACACCAAGAGCCGTTCCTCCGGGGACTATTGTCTGCAGCGCCTCGATCTTCTCCTCCACTCCTTCTTCTTCGTCGTCGTCATCATCATCTTCTACGCGGGTCGTCTCGCTTACACTCGCCGTTGCATCAGACAACCTCTGTTTGGTTCTGCGGTTGAAACCGGTTGAGCTTGTTGTGTTCACAGCGGTGGATGAAGATGGCGAAGAGCGTTTGGTGTGGGAAGAGGCTAGGGTTTTCTCCATTGACGGAGGGAGAGAGGATGTGTTGGAAGAAAAGGGGTAAGAGAGATGTGTGTGTATTATATGAGTGATGGGCAATTTTAGTAGATTTAGAGTAGTAGGACCGGTTTAACTATTCCGGTTTGTTTTTTACTTTGGTTTACTCTGATTTGCCCCTAATTGATTGACTTATGAGCTTAATCTTATACGAATTTAGTTTAGTGTGTTAATTGTGGATTATGGTTTTGTTTGATTCAGAGTTTAGGTTTTGGTTTAGCTATAAATTTTCGAAATTGGGTAATGCCGGTATGCCATCAAAGCTGGGTCCAGTTGTGATTTTCGAATTATGTGGAGTGTTTGTTTTGTTTTGTTGGTTGTAGAGAGTAGGATTTGGATCGTGAGTAACACGCGCTATGTTGTGTGGTTTTTTAGTGGAGACGTCACTATACTCAAGTGGATCTCCCTGAGGTCCTGACAGATAGATAGACTGGATCTTTATTTGTCTTTTTAAAAAAGAAAATACAAAAAAAACAGAAAAAGTTTTAATACTAGAAATTGAGAAATGCGTGTCATTAACAAATTGACATGCTTAGTTTAGTAATAATAGACTTATCGACATGTGTTTAAAACTTTGGATCAGACTTTTTGACTTGTGGGTCTTTGTTTTGTATTCTTTTCGGAAACAGCGATGTTGGGGTTTGATATATATATATATATATATATATATATTTCACTTTATAGAAAGTTACTAGTACTATTCAATCTAAACTTACCTATGCTATGCATGGTACGACAAATGCAATACATACTCTTCATGTATTTAATTAGTTTACCTTGAGCATTCTTCTATAGTCATCAAACTGTTTTCTAATTGTATTTGAAGATATACGTTGATGTATGTATGTACCTTAGGATGCATGTGAGACTAAAAACCAATCAATCTTCTTTTTCAATTAGTCCTCAAATTAGTAGCATATAGATCAGATATATCTTATAAGTAGTAGTTTACATACTAATCTTAAATCAGTGTTACCATATACAATTTCAACAGTACGTATATTAACAAAACTAATCTATTACTACTATTTACTAGTATTTTGAAGTTTCAAATTTCAACTCAGCGTGACTTTTATTACTACTCTCAAATGCTCATAAGTCATCATAGCTAAGTAAGCAAGCAACAAGGGGAAAGAAGACTAATAAAATCCAACGCGAGAGTGGGGCGCGTGATAAGAAAGCGGAGGGGAATCACCTGCGCCAGGTTGCATGGGAGAGAGGAGAAGGAGATGGGATCCACAAAAGCTCCGTAAAAAAGGAAAAGAGAAAAGGAAAGCACATGTGCTCACATGAGTTTCTCTCCATCTATCTTAGCTCCCATGTGCCTTTACTTCCACACACACTCTCTCTCTATATAGATACATATATAATAGGTAGGGAGAATGAATAGAGATAGATACTACAGTTGTAGATAGTGAAGTGGTGGTGGTACTAAGATGATCTACTTAACTAGTTGCAGTTGCACAGAGACGAAGATATCCACATGATTTTTACATCTCGCATGGGAGCCACGTGACATCGATCTTTTTTGGAACCTACCTTTTCATTTCCTCCTTACAAATCTATCCCTAGCTCATCTCTTTTGTCAACTCTTTTTTTTTTTCATGGTTTCCAAGACTTTCCAAGGAAGTATTTACTCCTACAAGCAATAAAAAAAAAAAGAGAAAAGTCGCGCTCATGTGTCCGCATTAGTCCTTTACACAATTCACCTTCTTATAGTTCTTCGTTTTGAAAACAATAAGGCTGCATTTCAACAAGTACTTATTTTTGTTTATGTACTAACTTGATTACTAGTATCTTAGAAGTTCCACCACCATCGTAACTAAATTTAATGCGATATCGATTTAGCATAAGATATTAATAAATTAAAACATCAATTTTCTAGTGTTATGAGCTTATGATCCACTAATATAGTAAGAGAATAAAATATACAGTACTATAGAGGGTAGGTGATGTTTCCAAGGAGGGAACGGAGAGGGGGGGTTGGTTTATTGGGATTGAGATTATCAGAACCGGTTTCNTTTCTTTCACCATCGACCAACCTGACACTTTCCCCAATTATAATATTTATAATTATATATTGGTGGGTTATGTATCATCGACCCCAAGAAGATCTATCTACATACTGTATATAGCCATTAGCCAGCTTTCTTCTATTCGCCTTGGTTAATCATTATTCAACCACAACCATTTTTCTGTTTTTTCATAAATGTTTTATGGTCATCTAAATTAATATAGTCACATCAATGGGGTTAGTTAATGTGCGCTGTTAAAACAAGAAATGGTGTTGAGAGATGAGATAATTTCGTCTAGTTTTTAGGGATGAAAAATAAATTAAGAAAATAAAGACGAAGAGGACAAAAACAAGTGATACGTTATGGTTTTTATTAGTTGCAAATTATTTGGGGTCTTCTTAATTTGTGGTTGAGAAAATATGGGCCAACCAAGTAGACCCAATATGACGACGGTTGATCTTTGGGACAATGGTTACATGGGTGTGGTCCCTTCTGCATCATACTTTGTCTGTAACATGAATCGTCTATATGTTCTATTATTTGATTTCTCGAACTTAAACTCACACCACGAATCAAAAACATCTTATAAGGCTCCGGTGAAAAACTTGTAATAATTATCTTTTCTTTTGTAATTTCTTACTGTTTCTTTTTGTCAATTGTGCATCATCATCAATAAAAAATATTTTGCTCTTATCATATCAAAAAATGATTATCTCGGACAATTCTACAAAATAATATTTTCTCTAATAAAATTGCATTTTGAAGTCTTAGCTTTCGGTAAAGAAAAATCGATGATTCGTGGGACAAAACGCTCAATGATCTGGTTAGGATATAAAGTGTCCCAATGAGCTGAAGTAATGACATTATTTCAGAAAATATTTTTGTAATAACCGATAAAGTTCAGGACAAGCTAGATTTTGTTAGACCACTGTAAAGATGCAAATCACTAATTCCGAAAGAGAACAAGTTTCGATGTATTCGTTCTTTACTTCAGATGTGTTTTGTTGGTTTTCTCAATTAAGATCACATAAACAAAACAAAAAGCTATATTTACAAAAGACGACTCTACGCACATATATTTTGCATATACATACATGAACATTATATAAAGGTTTTCTTTGATGTAAAATAGATTAAAGTAAATAGTGCAGATTTTGTTTATGATCGAATCCGGAAGGAGGAAACAAAGTGATGCTCGTGACATGGGCTTCCCACTGCCACAACCCACATGCGTCGGATCTGCCATGAGAATATATCATCAACATCATAAGTGATTTCATCATAAAGATCTTCATGATGTGCATGTGCAATGATCGCATATTCTCATCCTATCTGTCACCAGGTAAGTATGGCTTACAAAGTTGTTTGTCCATAGCAGCAATAAAACAACCTTTTTTAAAAACACAACCGTTTGTGTCGGTGATATTTTTGTACTAACAGGTTTGAAACATACGACGATGTCTTTGTTCCAAGCGATCAAAGCCAATTTTGGTGTAAGTACATTTTTTTTTGACATACTAGAAACCTGCAAGTTTTCTGATTCACGTCAAACAAAGATAACACACTAGAAAACAGAGATATAGTAACCAAAGCTTAAGACATGTTTTAGGTGATTAAACAATATTTGCTTTCGACCAGTTAAAAACAGAGGAATAGAGGATGATAAAAACACTAGAAAGCAAAACAAACTGTAACTAAAAAGTGAACACAAACAGACTCATGAGTCGAAACCTTTCCTTGTTGTTATCTACGGAAGCACGAACTTTAACCAAATCTCAAGACATGGCAATATCTCTAGTAAACGTAGAGTATTCTCCCACATGAAAAACCTAAAGATTGTGAAAACGTAAATTTTTTTGAAATTGTAGAGAAGCAGGAATGGTTTCGTAGCTAGTACTGTACTAGTAGTACATAAAACGAATCGTACTTGAGTAAAATACAAACTAAAAGATGAAATAACGAAAGCAAGTTTTTCATCCTCCAAGACTTCATTTTAAAAGTTGAATTTTATATTATATCTATAAACTGTATAAAACGTAAGAAAAAAAACATTCTAAACAAAATTATAAATTAATTAGGTAAAAATTAATTAATTGGGTATTTAAAAACTAAATAAATTAAAAATTATTATTTAAAATATATTAATTTATAATTTAGGCTCGCGGTGTACCGCGGGTAAAAACCTAGTTAAATATATATATATATATATAATTACTTAATTTACTTTCTTATCTTTTTTTTTTGTTTGTTTGCTTAAGAGACTCAAACTTATGTTTTATACCTTATTTTTGCTATTTTACCTTCTCTTCAAGCCAAACTTGGAGGAACATAATAACCTTGGTGGACTCAGTTCGGCTGATAGCTTAAAGCTTTGACGTAAACATGATCTCAACCCTGTTCACAAGAAACTCGAGAAAAAACGAGAAAGACATTTAAACGGAACACAACACGTTGTGCCTTTTTCTTAAAGTCAGAATCCTCGTCAAATTTCTCTTTTGATTTTTTTTTTTTTTTGTAAAGAAACTATCAGATATGACATCTGAAGTTAGACTCTGAATTAATTTGGACTTTCACATAAAAGCAATTGGAAAAATAAAAGAAACTGAAAAGCTTGAAAATCCATATTCTACTATATTAATTGGGAAGTACAGATATGAAACTAAACTTAAAATGTATAAAAATTACATTCAATTGTCATTAGAAAAACTTAATTAAGTATAGTTAATTAATTAAATAAAGTTAATTAATTAAAAAATAAAAAAACTCTGACAGATCAAATATCAAAAAAATCTATAAAAAAATTTTTTCTCTCTCTAATAAATTATGGACGAAAATTACTAAATATTTTTTTAAAAAATATAAACCAATCAGAATTTCAAAAACTAAGATTTTCTATCCAAGTACAAAATACAATTATTTTTAATAACTAAATTTCCAAGATTTTGTTAAGATTTCAAGTTATGATTCTCCTATCATCTTTATTTCTTTTATTTACAAATTGTTTGGAATTTTCATATAATACTTATGATTAATAAAATGCAGAATTTTGTGATTTGAAAATTTTAAAACGAAGATATATTAATCAATCTATAAAAAAAATGTGTGTTTTAATTTCCACATTGGCGGGTTGATAAAACTAAATTTATATAAATGATAAATTAATAATTTTTATCCGTTCACAATTATAATATTAAAATTACTACTTCATATTTCACAAAATAATGATGCAAATACAACAAAAAAACAATATAAAACTGTAATATACGTCAAAAATAAAATACTATAATATTCTAAAATAATTAGTATTCAAAAAGACTAATTGTTTTAATGTTTTACAGAACAGTTAAAAATAAATATTATTTCGAACAAAATAACTTTTTAAAAAAGATATAAAATAATTTTTATTAATATATTAGAATTTTTTTAAAAATGTTGACATCTCATAGTGTTGATGTAAGGAAGCTGATCTAAACAAGGAAATTCCTCAAAGAGATACTTGATCAGCATGCCAGCTTGCAAGGGGAGGGGAAGAAAAGTTGGGAGGTAAAATTCGTTTGATATAAAAAATAATATATATAACTGAAAATTACTCAGCTTGACACAAATTTGCCCAAAAATAACTAATGTAAACCCCAAATCATTGACAGAACTAGATTGACACAAATATTGTGCTAAAAGTCCAAAAAACCTTTATCTTTTTACTTTGGAAAGTTTCCTTAATTTTAATTTGAATTTAAATTATTTTCTAATATATTTTTAATAAATGATTTGTTTTTAATCTGTCAGCATATGATTTTAAAAACAATTCTGTTATAACTTAAAAAAAGAAACAATAAATCTGTCACTATAAGATTTTTAAAACAAATCTGTCATCATATGAATTTCAAAACAAATCTGTCATAACTTAAAAAATTCTGTAATAACGTAAATAAATATGTAAACATTCTTAAAGTCATTCTAGCAATTGTTATTTTCTTTAAAAAATCTGTTAGCAAACCGCAAATTTTTTTTAAAAAAACAAAAAACTGTCATTACATAAACCAAAATCTGCCATAACATGAAATAACAATAATTCGACTGTGGGTTAATCAAGGATTTCTTTTTAAAATTAAAAATCTGCCACCATGCTATAGTTTTTCGGTGAAATATAAAAATCTGTCGTTGTCAAAAATAAATATGTTATCACTTGATGTCAATCTAGTAATTATTTTCTCGTCAATAAATCTGCCATGTGACGACATACTAATAGTCTCAAAAACAAAACTGTACCGACTAATCAAAAAAAATCTGACATAAATTATGAAAGTCTGTGGTAACAACAACAATAAGTCTGTCGAAGAACAAAAAACTGTCACTAAAATTAAATCTGTCATAACAAACTACAAAAAAACTGTAAAAAAAAAATATATGTCGTGGAAAATCTTTCGTAAATAATAAAATCTGTCGCGTATATAAAATCTGTGACAACTAAATGGAAGACTTTAAAAAAAAAAAAAAAAAATCGAAATATCCGGGATCTACAGAAAAAATTAGGAGGGATATTTTGGTAATTTTTTTTTTCCTATCAAAAGAAAAAAAGGTATTTTAGGAACAAAAAAAACTAAAATAACCCAAATATTTTATTAGTTATTTAGGTAATAAACCCATAATTTGGGTCAAGCTAGCCTTTTTCCCTATATATAAAACAAGGGAGCACACAAAACAGATTTATTTTCCAACAGAGAGCAACTAGGAGGGATTAAATTCGAACTGGATCTTGCACTTGGACGGTCTGCCAAGCCTTAACAGGTCGTTGGTGAGTTGTAACTGTTTTTTGTGGTCTGCTTCACAAGACCAAATTTTGACCAGCTCAAGACATTGCAATTCCTCCAGGAAACGTTTCATGTGCACCAACTCGTTTTCAGTTCCCTTGTACTCTTTTATCTCTAGGACCTTCAAAGGACATGTCTCTTCGTACGAATATCTCCACTCGCAAAAACAACCATTTTGTGCGTCACAACTACTATCATAGCATGAGGATCCCTAATGAGAGGGAGGGTTAGAGATTGAAAACTTGAGTGTGTATGAATACGCAAATTTTGAATTGTACGAATATATATACATATATATTTTTTTTGGGGGGGTTTTGCTATATACCTTTAAGTGGAGAGTATGTAGATTTGGAGACGTCTCTACCAATCATTGCATAGATGGGCAGCATAAACTGGAGTTAGTTCTAACAGATAAACGCAATAGCTTCGTAAACACTGGGATTTCTATCCTGAAGAAATCAAACATCTGAAACAAAATAAAACCAACTAGTCGTTAACCAGCAGCAATCGTTGGATCGAAAACATCAAGAAACGTACGTTTTTAAATTTCACAAGATTTCTATTTCTTATAACAATGGAAGCCTTTTCGGTGCTTTTACATGCTCTTTTAAGTTCCCAAGTTGCGATAACACATTTACATATGAAAGAAGAAAAGTACCTTAGAGGTTTGATAATCCGATAGTTCGAGAATCTTAACACTTCTTAACCCATTAAACAGATCCTGTGGGTTGCCTGTCCAAGACTCAAAAGTAAGCTTAGCTTCGACCAGGGAGTCAAGGTTAACAGCTTGATACTCATTCGAAACAGAATCGCAGTATTCTAAGTAGGAAAGGTTAGGAGTATCAAAAGTAACGCGCTTGGCCCTATAAGGATCGCAAGCTTTGAAGGCTTGACATGTAATGATAAGTCTCTGAAGGGTCGGACACGAAATTGTGCGTTTCCAATGTAGGCAATCATCAACACGTATAGTTAACTCCTCAAGAACATGGCAAGCGGATATAAGAGCTTGAACATCACTAGAGAAGCCAACATGATCAAGAAACAGAGTCTTAAGAGCTGGAAGAGAAGCGCTCTCAGGAACTATACCAATACCAAATCCCATTCCTAGTTTCAGGTTAACAATCGTCTTGCAAGTGAAGAACTCTAAAGGCAGTGAATAATTTGATTTACCAGCTATGAAAAGATTAAGATCCAAAACTCCACGAGTCAGCACATTGCATATCAAACTGTTGACACGAGTTGCGTCGTCAACACTCTGCTGTCGATGTTTCAGAGTGAATTGCTTTAGTGGAGAGTTGCCTGATACAGCAAATATATTATCAACGAAATCTATGAAACTCGTTGAATTATTGGGATTCCGATAGTGGAACTCGTCTAGATGAAGGTTTGGCGAGAAGGCACAAAGATTTCGCCATCTCTTTGAGAGAAGAGATGTTGAAACAGCTTCCTTTGTCGAGAGGAATGACAAGATGTGCCCAATTATCTCATCTGGCACACTGCTGATCACATCCATCTTTTTTCATAAACCCTAGAAAACCGTAACTTCTGCTAGAGAGGCCAATGCTAATAAGAAATAGAAACCGCAGACTCGTCCCTGTTTACGGATTTGTTTTATATGGGGATTTGTTGAATAATATTCCCTCTCTATCATAATAGCTGATATTTTTTTAGGATTAACACCAACATTAAAAATAATAATATTCTTTTTAATACTCATTTACTTAGGTAGGGGTATTGGACAGTGGAACGTGAAAAACACCAACATTAAAAATAATAATATTCTTTTTAATACTCATTTACTTAGGTAGGGGTATTGGACAGTGGAACGTGAAAGAATTTAATAGAATGATGAATTCCAGTGTTATTCGATCAAACATTTTATAAATTCTTTTGAAGTCTAGTGTTATTTAAGTTGTTACTTTTTTAACTCTATTAAATTCCAGTGTTATTGGATGTTATCTAGTTTTACACAACATCATTATTTAGCGAGAATTCAAGAGAATTATTAGTGTAAAATGTGAAGAATAGATTCCTAGCTTTTAAGATGAGATTTGGATAGATAAAAAAAAATATATACTCATCAATTACTCGTGACAAATTCATCATTAGTCCCGACGGCAACTATCGCTCAAGTTCCTGCCGACTATCAAAACGTCTCATATTTTCCAATTTCTTATCTTCTCCAAAAACAATTTATGGGTCATAGATTCATCGAGTCAAAAGCTCTCCATTAAAGATTCTCCATTGGAATAGAACCAGAAGCTCTCCCTCCATGTAAGTAAGAGTGACTTCAAGATTGAAACGAAAAATCAATCAATCTCAAATTCTCTTCTAATAAAGGGATTGGGTACATAACCTCTCTCATTTCGAATTCTGATTTGTATATTTGATCCTCTGTTTCCAGTATTGTGTTAGCACGTCATATTCTTCTAGTCTCAGTTTTGATTTATGAAAATTACTGAGTACGGAGAAGACAACATTATCTATTATGCTAGGCTGTTCTCATCTCTCGAGTCTCGAGTATGAACTATATTTTTTTCCCTGAGTTTGCTCTTCTTCGTTTGCTATTTATTAAGGGCATAGCTACAGAGTTTGAATTTGGAAATTTAATTTGATTCTCCATCTTCAATGTTTGCAGTTTTTTAGTGAAATAAAAATTGAATCAATCAAGAGTTCACTGCGGCGTAAAGATCGAAGAAGAACGACGGTGGCCATAAGGAGAAAGAGAGGTCACGAGGCCGAAGGCAATATTTTCTGTTAAAATTCTATAATTTTCCATTAAAATGTTATTAAAATATAATGGGTGGACTGATAAAAAAAAGATTTAAGAATCTTTTACTATCACTAAAAATCTGTAAATTATGACTAAAATTCTATTCAATTAAATTCTCGCAATCCACTGACCAATACCACCCCCTTATATTTTTTATCACATTTGTCATTCAAACCCATGCACATATTTAATTATCTCTATATATATATATATATTTAAGACATTTAACAAATAAATACTGGAGTTATAACCTATTTACAATCATGCCATTGACATTAAATATTTTAAATTTTAAATTTATGATTTATTAAATTCTGTTAAGGTTTCAAATTTTTGTAAACAATTATTCCCCCATAATTGCAACTTTCCAAAACAATCAGAACTGTATTTTATTAATAAACATACAAAATTTCCTATATTTATTAATAATTTTATATGAATGATCCAATCAGATGTTAAAAAAAAAATACAAAACTACAATACAGAAAGTATACTATACATATATTTTAGAATATTACAATATAATAACAATACTACTATCTTTAAATTGAAAAATAAAAAGAAACAAACAGTCTTTTCCTTTAATAAATCACTACTTAATGAATTATATGATATAGTTCCTAATTCCTAAAGTAAAAAACAATAAACTTCAAACAAAACAATTTTTACACTATCTAATAGATATATATTTGTAAGGTTGTACATTTAAAAAGTAAAAAGTTTTAGTTATATATATAGTTAATCTATAAAACAATTTATATGAACTATTTATTATAAAAATAAAAACATTAATTAGTTGTTTGATTTTAAGAATAAAAAAGCATTAAATACACTTAAAAAATCATTCTTTGTGATACAAGAAAAAATTCTAGAACATCAAACTTTATGATACAGTATTTTTTGGGGTTTTATCAGGTTTTTGTTTTTTATTAATTGATTTTTATCTTATTTTATAAAAACCAAACTAAACCAATGTCAACATATGTAAAACCGGACCATAAACCTTTTTGACCAAACAAAAATCATACATGAACATATATTAAGTCGTAGCATGAGTAAACTAAGCTTGATTCGAGTAAAAAAGTCAACTGAAAAAGAGCTAATTAACTTAAACAAAAAAGAAGAGAATAGAGTATATTTACCTCCAAAACTTATGAGTAAGTCTAGGATCCCAAGGTAAATTGTAGACCAAGAGTATAAACCAACAAATTGAGGTTCAAAGAAACTCAAGGAACTAGAGAGAGGGGCCAAAGTTACACTTCATGCATTAGTTAATCAATTTAGCTAGAAAAAAACTTGAGCTGGATCTTGCAAGGTCTTAGAAGCGTTAGCAGATCCATGGCGAGTTGCAACTTTGCTTCTTCGTTTGTTGCCCAAGCAAGAACTTTGACAAGCTCAAGACATGGCAATTTCTCCATGAGATGTTTCATTTGCTCCAACTCTCCTTTAGTTCCTCGGAATTTGGTTATCTCTAGGACTTTCACAGGACATGACAACAGAAAATTATACCCACACAAGCACTCGCAAACGGGTCCTATTCCTTGTCGATTCAGATCATTGTGCAAGGGGACCTGAAACAATATGGAAGAATATAGAGAGATATAGAAAACTTATTTTGAGTTGTCCAAAAAAACAAAGTTTAATACATTCATACCTTGATGGAAAGAGTCTCTAGATTCGGAGATCTTTTAAGCAGTAAATGGCACAAGTTTCCAACACGATCCGACCACAGTTGCAATAGATAAACGAGACAGGTTTTCAAACACTGGGATTGCTTCACGTACGGTAGTAATAAAAAATCTGAAAACAAAACAAAAATCAACTAGTCATCATCAATCCTTTGTATTAAGAGAAAAGAATAAAGTACCTCCACGGTTTCAAGAGAAGACAAGTCCATGATCTCAACATTTCTTAGCCCATAGATCAGATTCCTTGGATTAATGCTATACTTAGGAGATCTTCTCCAAGCAAGAGTAAGCTTAGCTTCCACAAGGGCGTCAAGGTTAACAACTGGATACTCATCCGAAACAAAACCAGAGTACTTTAAGTAGACAAGACTCGGAGTATCAAAAGAAAGGCTCCTGATAGCAGACCCAACAAAACCGTAAAAGTCTGTAAAGACTTCACATTCAATGGTAAGTCTCTGAAGGGTAGGGGATGACACGGTGCGACACCATTTCAAATGTTCCCAACGCTTACCAACTATTTCTAATTCCTCAAGAACATGGCAAGCAGAAAGAAGGGCTTCAAACGAACAACCATGATGATTATAGAACCGGGCACAATCAAGAAACAGAGTCTTAAGAGAAGGAAGAGAAGCATTCTCAGGAACCGTAGCAATAACAAACCCTCTTCCTAGTTTCAGTTTAACAAGTGTCTTGCAAGTGAAAACCTCTAAAGGCAGTGAACAAACACTTTTAACAATTACGTCAAGGTGAAGAAGATCCAAAACACTACGACTTAGCACATTACGTATCCAAGTGTTGATAAGAGCCGAGTCAACAACACTCTGTCGATATTTCAAGGAGAATTTGTTTAGTCGGGAGCTGCCTGACACAGACAATACCCTTTCCAAGAAATCTAGGAAACTCCATGGAATACCAAAATCAGAATTTCGATAGTCAAAGTCTTTTTCTTCAAAGCGCAAAAGATGACAGAGTGTTAACGAAATTAATAACTCAACAAATTTAACCAAGACAGAAATGATAAACCATACAACGTTCAAATAAAACACAGCAACGTCATCTCACCAGCAAGAATCTCACAGAGAGAAATCGGCTAAACGATGAGGAAGAGAGTTCCCAAAAGAAATGTCTTACAAACCCAGATAATTCATAAGCATAAAGATGAGCTAAACAATGCTCTTATACTATTAGTGCCCTTAACAGCATTAACGTTTATTTAACTGTCGTCACGTTGACATTCTTCAACCGCAACCGATATTTTCAGCTCTATACAGCTCACCCTTCGCACATGACTAGTCCTTTCTTATGTGCTTCACTCAGCTTCACACGTGCCAGGTGCCAGCTCCCAAATACTATATCAAAGCTCCCTCGTTCGAAGAACCTTGTCCACAAGGTTCAACAGAAGGAAACTTCTTCTGCAAGTCATAGAGATACTCCCAAGTTGCATTGGCTTCAGTCTCGTTAGTCCACTGAACCAGTACCATTGATGCTGCACGCCCCTGTCGCTTAACCATTTTTCGATCCAAGATAGCCACTGGTTCTTTGAGAAGGACATCCACAACCACATAAGGTAGTTGAGTCGAAGTGAGCACATTACCTACTGCTGCTTTAAGTTGAGAAACGTGGAACACCGGATGAATAAGTGAACCAGCAGGAAGCAACAGCCTCTAAGCGACCTTACCACAACAATCAACAATCTTGTATGGGCCAAAATACTTGGGGGATAGCTTCTGATTAGAACGGACCACCACTGAGCCCTGACGGTAAGGCTGTAACTTTACAAAAACCAAATTCCCTATAGCAAACTCCCTCGTTGTGCGATGAGCATCGGCGATCTGTTTCATCCTGTGTTGAGCCCTTAAAAGATGAAATTTCAGAATTAAGAGCATTTGTTCACGTTCTTGCAAACTCCTTGCTACTACCGCCACTTTAGATTCTCCAGGCAGGTAAGGTAAGTGGAGAGGAGGAGCTTGTCCAACACTGCCTCAAACGGACTCAATTGCGTTGCAGTGTGGAAATTGGTATTATACCAAAATTCAGCTAAAGGCAACCATTGACTCCATAAATGAGGGCGATCACTGCACATACACCGGAGATAAGTCTCCAAACAACGATTCACCACTTCAGTTTGGCCATCACTCTGAGGATGATAGGCGCTGGAGAAATGCAAATCAACGCCTTGCATTGCAAACAGTTCCCGCCAAAATGCACTGAGAAACACTGTGTCTCGGTCACTTACAATCGAGCGAGGACATCCATGAAGCTTGTACACGGTTTCAAGGAACACTTGTGCCACAAACATAGCAGTGTAAGGATGGGAGAGAGCCATGAAGTGAGCTGCCTTTGTTAACCTGTCAACCACCACGAATATGATTGTTTTACCTACAGATTCCAGAAGACCGTCTATAAAGTCCATTGACAAATCAGTCCAGATTGCTTCTGGAATATCTAGAGGTTGGAGCAAACCAGGGTAAGCCGCAATCTCATATTTGCACCATTGACATACCACACAACTTCGAATATAGGTTTGAATATCCACAATCATTCCACGCCAATAGAACAAACCTTTCACCTTTTGATACGTTGCGTCTCTGCCAGAATGTCCTCCAGAACCCGAACAATGCATCCATTGGAGAATAGAGTTCCTGAGTTGAGAATCATTAGGGACTACGATTTTATTTTTCCTCCGCAATACAAACTGCACCCATGAGTAATGCTTCTTGGCATTTGGATTTGAAGAGAGCTCTGCAATGAGATGTTTTAACTCCGCATCGGTTTCATAATGAGCCTGAATGTCTTTCAGCAAATCACATTCTAACACGGACATAGCCATATGCAGGACCTCTGCTCCTTCGACTCTTGACAAAGCATCAGCTGCCACATTATCTTTACCTTGTCGGTATTGGATCTCGTAGTCAAACTCCAATAATTTTGGGAGCCATTGTTGCTGGATTGGTGTGTTCAAGCGTTTCTCCAAGAGATACTTGAGGCTTCGTTGATCTGTCTTTATGATAAAATGGTTGGGGAGTAGGTAGTGACGCCACTTCTGAATCGCAAAAACCACCGCCAACATTTCCTTCTTGTAGATAGACAGATTTAACTGTTTACCTTTTAAGTGGCGACTAATGAAAGCTAAAGGATGTCCCTCTTGCATAAGCATTGCCCCAATCCCTTTCGTACTTGCATCTGTTTCCACCAAGAAAGGCTTGTCAAACCGTGGTAAGGCAAGAACAGGAGCCTGACTCAATGCCATGTTAAGATGGTTGAAAGCCTCCAAAGCCTCAGATGACCACACAAACAAATCTTTTTAAGTGAGCAGAGTCAAAGGTCGAGCGATCCTGCCAAATTTTGACAAAACGCCTGTAGTAACCTGCTAGACCCAAGAATCCTCTCAGTTGCTTCAAATTCACCGGTACGGGCCACTCTGTAACAGCGTTGACCTTGGCAGGGTCCGTAGACACTCCACCAGCAGCAATAAAATGCCCCAAATACTCAACTTTAGCTGTTGCAAAAGCGCACTTACCCTCCTTGGCATACAGTTGGTTCAAACGCATAGTGTGAAACACTTGCTGTAAATGTTTGACATGATCCTCCATATTCAGACTGTATACCAGTATGTCATCAAAGAAGATTAGGACGAACTTACGTAAGAACTCCTTGAACACCGAATTCATTAGCCCTTGAAATGTCGCTGGTGCATTGGTTAAGCCGAAAGGCATAACTAGGTATTCAAAGTGTCTGTTGTGAGTCTTGAATGCCGTTTTGTGGATATCCTCAGGTTCCATTCGAACTTGATGATAACTTGCACGCAAGTCAATCTTCGAAAATACCACATAACCTCCCAACTCGTCCATAAGATCCTCAATGAGTGGAATAGGGAATCTATTCGTTATGGTCAACCCATTTAGTCTTCTGTAATCAACACAAAGGCGCCACGTTCCGTCTTTCTTCTTTACTAACACCACCAGAGAAGAAAATGGACTTGAGCTGACACGTATGGTCCCTGCCTTCAACAACTCCTGAACAATCTTATCGATTTCATCTTTCTGATAAACTGCATAACGATAGGGCCTTTGATTCACAAGATCTGCTCCTTCTTTGAGCACAATCTTGTGGTTATGATCCTTCCTAAAAGGTGGTAAAGCTGTTGGCTCCTCAAAGATGTCAGAAAAGCTTTTCTTAAGTTGCAATACAGATGCGTTATTAACATTATCTTCAAGACTAGTTTCCGCAGTGAATAACATCATTCCGTCCGGTTCTAACACTTCATTGGCACAGATCATGGAGATTTGAGCCGACTCTTCTTGCACCTTGTTAAACTTGGTCGCTTTCATTGTTCTCACTGCTCCCTGCTTGATCCCATGAAGCAATATTCTTTATTTTTTCCACCAGAACCCCATTTCTAACTTCTGCAGGTTCCAAGTCAAATCACCCAATGGTGCCAACCATTGAACTCCTAACACCATGTCACAACCTCATAAAGGGATTAACATGAAATCGTCCTTGAAAGGAGTGCCTTGGAATGTCCAGTCAAACTATGTCACCCTGCCCTGAACTCCCAGCTTACTTCCATCTGCCATTGTTACATTGGTAAACCCTGCTGACTGCACTGCAACTCCTAACGACTTAGCAGTTCGTGGATCCATAAAATTATGGGTGGATCATGTGTCTAAGAGGATTAACAATACCTTCTTACCATGTATCCCTCTCACTTTCAGAGTACGATATTCAGTGACCCCTGAAACAATACTGATTGAGACCCTTGGTGTATCATTGTCTTCATCACCAGTAACCTGAACTTCCGGATTCTCCCACTCTCCTGGTTCCTCATCCACTTCTATCATATAAACCTGTGACTTCTTATGCTTCAAGTAGTGATCAGGGGTGTATTTCTCATCACATATGTAACATAGCCCCTTGGCACATCGTTCACTCATTTCTTCTTGGGATAAGAATCTCCTGTTCTTTGGTGCTACAAAACTGGTGTCACTCTCAGAAGATTGAGCTACCTGCTTCTCCTTCTCAGCTACCTTTTTTTCACCATGGGACTAGCAAAGTTTGATTTAGATGACGTCCACCCTCCTGAATTCCCTTTCTGCACCGGATGAGCCTTCACATACAGCCTTCCCAATACTAAGCATTGACGAACTGTTTGGGGTTGAAACATGCGAATATGCATCTGTGTGTCCAATCTAAGGCCAGCTAGATAAGCTCTCATCAGGTAATCCTCAGAGAGAGTCACTCTGTTTTGTATCAACTCAAACCGTTGATGGTAATCAACAATAGCATTCATTTCCTGCAGCTGTTTAAGCTTCGCAACACATCCTCAAATCGTTCCTGCAACAACAATTTATAAGATGGCCAATCACGCAAAACATTCCTTCCCAACGGCGTCTGAACCAAAGACTGATGCCAAGCCGCCGCATGACTGTCAAAATGCATGGCCGCCATCTTAACCTTGAAATCACCAGGGGTGAAATCCAAAGAGAAAAAGTCCTCCACCTTGAAAAACCACTCCGACAGGCGTTCTCCATTGAATCGGGGAAAGTCGACATTTCCAACTCTTGTTAGCCCCGAATAGTGAATCTGATGATTCTGATAACCTGATCCGTCACCTCTGCTTTGATATCCTGATCCCTCTCCTCTGTTATGATCAGAACTCTCCACCACGCGCTCCGGTGTTGTCGATACTACCAGTGCTCCACCATCACAGATTTGCTTCCCACCAAATGAAGGTTGTTATCCAGACCTCATCTTCATCATTTCAAACATATCGGCAATGTTTGCATCAATTTTTTTGTTTTGTTCAGCAATATTTTTGTTTTGTTCAATAATCGCAACTTCTAAAGCTGAAGTTCGATCAAGTACCTGAGCGATCTGGGAACCCAGTGTAGTTTCCATCACTGGAACCACCGATCCACCCATTTCCAACACCTCTTCAGCTCGAGTGAGTTGAGATCTCGTTTCCACCGCTCGAGGACTCGCTTAGTTCTGATATCAGTGTTAACGAAATTAATAACTCAACAAATTTAACTAAGACAGAAATGATAAACGATACAACGTTCAAATAAAACGCAGAAACATCATTTCACCAGCAAGAATCTCACAGAGAGAAACCGGCTAAACGATGAGGAAGAGAGTTTCCAAAAGAAATGTCTTACAAACCCAGATAATTCATAAGCATAAAGATGAGCTAAACAATGCTCTTATACTACTAGTGCCGTTAACAGCGTTAACATTTATTTAACTGTCGTCACATTGACATTCTTCAACCGCAACCGACATTTCCAGCTCCATACAGCTCACTCTTCGAACGTGACTAGTCCCTTCTTATCTGCTTCACCCAGCTTCACACGTGCCAGGTGCCAGCTCCCAAATATAATATCACATAGAAGAAGCGGGACTATGATGTTCTGTTTGAAATCATTCTCGAGCAGAACCCGATGCTAGCATCAGCAATACAGGCTCGGCGTGCAACCAACTCAGAGCAAGCTGAGACATCCAGGGATCGGGAGATGACTGAGCAAGACCAAGCTGCGGCAGCGGTAGTCCAAGCTATGGAGAATAGATTTATGATTAAATGTTTCCCAATTTGGTTCGGTTCGGTTTTTGTTTATTTAATTTTAAAATCCCGGTTCAAAAATACAATGAAACGAAGCGGCTTGTAGAATCAGATTCTTTCCTCCTCGTAACTTGGATCTTCATATGTTGGCTCTTCTCTCTCGAGATCATCGGCCTTCGATTTCGGTTTAAGACTTTGCATCTGTACAAGGTGGGTGCCGAAGATAACTATTCTCCATTGAAGGTATTTTAAGATCATTTTGCTTTCTGTGGATTCCTAACCTATTTACGATCAATCGCTTCTCTGTTTATGTATGAGTTGATGTTTTGATAGCTTTGAGATTTGTGTAGTTCAGAGGATGAATCTCTTCTGAAGTCTACCAGATGATCTCCTTTGTCATATATTGTCCTTCCTTACCACAAAGGAGGCTGCTTTGACATCGGTTCTCTCCCAGAGGTGGCGCAATCTGTTTGCTTTTGCTCCTTATCTCGAGTTTGACGACTCTGTCTTCCTTCATCAAGAAGAGGGTAAGCCGGAAAGAGTCCGAAATCCGCAGAGCTTCATGGATTTTGTGGATAGAGTATTGGCTTTGCAGAGTGATTCTCCCATAGTCAAATTCTCTCTCAAGTGTAAAACTGGTGTTGACTCAGATCGTGTGGATCGTTGGTTATGTAATGTGCTGAAGCGTGGCGTATCGGACCTTGATCTTTTCATTGATTTCAGAGATTTATATTGGCTGCCTCACGAAGTGGGTGTCAGTAGGACACTGGTTGAGCTGAGATTAGGAAGTGAATTTGATCTTTATTGGTGGGAGAAGGATATATGCTTACCGATGCTTAAAACTCTTGTTCTTGACTCCTGCGGGTTATGTATTGGTCTGTTTCAAATTCTTCTTCCTGCTTGCCCTGCGCTTGAGGAGTTAGACATGACTAATACGCGGTGGAGGGAGTCCAATGTGACTGTGTCTAGCCCGACCCTCAAGGAGCTGTTTATTGATCTCCATGGTTGTGGTAGCCTAGTTAGTCTGAAGAGTCTTTCATTTGACGCTCCTAGTCTTGTTTACTTTTATTACTGTGATTTTCTTGCGGAGGACTATCCACAAGTTAACTTTGAAAACTTAGTCGAGGCTCAAATCAACCTTTTATTAACTCAAGCTCAAATCGAGCAAGTAAGAGCACTCAATAACGAAATGTTGTTTGTGGATGATGTTTTCCCTGGTCTTAGCAATGCGTGGAAGCTCATCACTGGTCTAAGAAATGTTCAAGAACTGTACTTGTCTCCTGATGCCCTTGAGGTCATCTTACTCTGTGTAGCGTATATTTCTGGCTGGACGGGATGATATTAAGAAATCAATTATTCCATTTGCGTGATTTCTAAGAGTTGTTTTTTCTCGTTTGCAGGTGCTTTCTAGGTGCTGTGAAGCAATGCCAGTGTTCAACAACCTCAAATTGTTAAGTATTTGGAGTGACATGANCGTATCGGACCTTGATCTTTTCATTGATTTCAGAGATTTATATTGGCTGCCTCACGAAGTGGGTGTCAGTAGGACACTGGTTGAGCTGAGATTAGGAAGTGAATTTGATCTTTATTGGTGGGAGAAGGATATATGCTTACCGATGCTTAAAACTCTTGTTCTTGACTCCTGCGGGTTATGTATTGGTCTGTTTCAAATTCTTCTTCCTGCTTGCCCTGCGCTTGAGGAGTTAGACATGACTAATACGCGGTGGAGGGAGTCCAATGTGACTGTGTCTAGCCCGACCCTCAAGGAGCTGTTTATTGATCTCCATGGTTGTGGTAGCCTAGTTAGTCTGAAGAGTCTTTCATTTGACGCTCCTAGTCTTGTTTACTTTTATTACTGTGATTTTCTTGCGGAGGACTATCCACAAGTTAACTTTGAAAACTTAGTCGAGGCTCAAATCAACCTTTTATTAACTCAAGCTCAAATCGAGCAAGTAAGAGCACTCAATAACGAAATGTTGTTTGTGGATGATGTTTTCCCTGGTCTTAGCAATGCGTGGAAGCTCATCACTGGTCTAAGAAATGTTCAAGAACTGTACTTGTCTCCTGATGCCCTTGAGGTCATCTTACTCTGTGTAGCGTATATTTCTGGCTGGACGGGATGATATTAAGAAATCAATTATTCCATTTGCGTGATTTCTAAGAGTTGTTTTTTCTCGTTTGCAGGTGCTTTCTAGGTGCTGTGAAGCAATGCCAGTGTTCAACAACCTCAAATTGTTAAGTATTTGGAGTGACATGAATCGGGGATGGCAAGCAATGCCAGTTCTTTTAAGGAATTGCCCACATTTAGAAACTCTAATCATTGAGGTAGAACTACAATCCATGAAACTACATGGACAAAACATCTGTTAAAGAAGCAGTTCACACTTACGACAACCTTATTGTCTCATTTACGATGCTTTCAGGGTCTCTTACACTATGTGACAGATAAATGCGGGTATGTCTGTGACTGTATTTCTCGGGAGGACAAAGTCCGTCCGCTCACATCTTGTCCAGTAAAGAAGTTACAGATTTATGAGTTTGGAGGAACAATTAGAGAACTAGAGATGATCATGCGTTTCTTGGATGTTTTTCGGTGTTTGAAGGAGATGGAGATATATGCTCACGAGGGTATTCCTACACTATGCAAAGACCCTAAAAGGATTGAACTTGTCTGGAAGATGATGAACTTCTACAATAAGTTATGGACTTGCGATGTTCAATTACTAGTGCGCGGTCACTTGTAAGGGAAGTGGACTGCACTTTTTAAATATTTGTGGGAGTAAACGCAGCTCATAGTTTTGGTCAAAGTCTGCTTTTAATTCTCTCTTGCCTTTTCTCATTGATACTCTGTTACGTGTTTGCCTTTCTTTTTTCGTAATGTTACATTGTCACGACTCCCGAGACTAATAAACGTCTTTTCGCAAACTTGGCATTGTCATAAGAAGAAGAAGAAGAGTAAGAAGAAAATTAGTTTGGTCGACTTAAACTTAAACTGAACCAAAGTCAGTTTCTGAAAAACAATGAGAAAGTTTTGTTCATAGTAGATATCATTGCGCAATCAATTTGTTGTAGAGAGACTCACGCACCATGATTCCGTCATTGCAACTTAATGACTTCTTGTAGAGTTTCATCATCTTCACTTATCAAGACAAAGATCAAAGTGGATGAATCATCAAGGATACCTACAAAAATAAAACAGAATCTTCTCTTCATCCTATCCCGATTTCGAAGTCTCTGAACGGTCAAGAGTCTTTCACTTCTTAACTTTATCGTCTAGTAACATAAAGATAAAAAAAACTTAGCATATTATAAAAGGAAAGCCCACGGCTTAAAGGCCCACTAATCCCCAAACGAATTGCCTTTTTTTATTATTCTTTACATCAAAAGACAAAACGCATCGTTTTAAGAAAACAGAAACATTAATAGTAATCCAGAAAGTTCCAATCGTAGAAAAGAAAAAAACTTACACAATCTTAATTTCCTTTTTCTTACTCCTAATTTTCCAATTTTTATCTATTTGGCAGTTTATAAATACTCTCTCCGAGCCCAGTCTCCTGAAGAAATCAAACTAAAGTTCACAGAGAGTGCGAGAGTCAGAGTGCGAGAGAGAGAGAGAGAGAGAGAGAGAGAGAGAGAGTGTTCGATCCTAACGGCGGCGAGAGAGAGAGAGAGAGAGAGAGAGCAAGCAGACCTGAAGAACAAGTCAGAGGAGGTATCGTTTCGTGTTTCAATTTCAATTTTCGTGTGAATGTTTATTTTTTGTTTTTGGAAATATTTAGGGTTGTTTCTTTTTGGGGTGAAACTGAAACAGGTGTTGTGTGTTCGTGGACGAGGACTGACGATGATTTGATTCGACTCAGAACAAACACGGTCGCCGGCGTGCGTGTTCGGTGACTCAGACTGATCGATTACAAAACATAAGGTAATAGAATGGTCTTTGTCTTCTCGGCGTTGTTTTTCTTTTTATAGTTTGAATCGATTTTGATTTTTTTTATTCTGCTATTATAATTACAGAGGTGGTGTCGATGTTTTGCTTTTGAAATAAGAGTAATTCGTTCTTGTATTATATGAGGATCTTAATTAACTAATGGGTTTGTTCCATTCTTTCTTTTGCCTGGTGAAACGACGATACAGGTTTGTGTCATGATGCGTCTTTGGAGGTCTAGCACTTTGAGCCCAATTGATCTTTATCTATCCTCATCTTCTTAGCTTCTCTTCATGTTGGTAGTCGAAGCTTTAAAATGCCAATGACAAAGAGACTGCTTCTGCCCAGGTATGAAGTTTTTAGAACACTTAGTTAGCTTATTGTCTAATACTTAATTATATGTTTTTTACATTATTGGTTGTCTTTCTTTTTCAGTGATAGGCTTCCTCCTAGTTCCAGTTCTGACATGACAAGTGATCCTGATGTTGTGACTTGTAAGGTACTACTTCAATCTTTTGGTAGAGTGATGAAGCTCAATCGTCAAGTCAGGCAAGCCAGACTCATTACTCACAATCACTCAATACATTCGTTTCAATTCCCCATCCATATATATGTGAGACTGAGATTTCTTTTTTTTTTCCTGCTTTTGCTTCTGTAGATGATGGAGATATTATTAGGGATGATGCTGAATCGTGGACCCTAATGATGTTAAAATCCTCTTCACTGTAAGTCATGTCAAAATCCTCATCTTTTCTCTATTTTGTTCTGTTTCAATTTTTTCTATCTCCCTCAGCCAATGATCCTTTTTGTTTTTTTTTTTTTTGGTTGAACAACAAGGTACCACTCAAGTGGAAACTCGGCGACAAGGCACCATAATTCAAAGCAAAACCCTTGATTTTACTGAGCTAAATGGTGTCCAGAAGCAGGTACATTGTGTTTTATTTATTTCTTCTTCTTTTGTTTTTTTATTCAACCGTGTAACAATAATCTCAGGTTTAGGTTTCGTTTTGCAGGTTTGCTTAAAAAGCTTGAAGCTAAGTATAAGGTATGAAAAAACATGTTCCACTATTCACTAAGGCTGATTGTTATAATTCAGACTTAAAAGAAAATATATTAAGGAAGCTTCTTCTAATTCTCTATTTTTGTGCAGATTGGAGATATGCCATGGCTTTGAAGATTGAAGAAGATTCAGAACCAAAAAGGTAAAACATCAAACTGATTCTTCTTGTTATAGGTGTCTTTGACTCAATACATCTTCCGTTCTCGTCCACTTCGATTTCCCAATCTTTAAGTCAATAAGTTGCTTTAAATCACGGATTCTACTTTATTTGTCAATTTTATAAACTGTAATGTAATTTCAGATACTCGAAGAGCACGACCTCTTAAGAGAGCTAAATGGTGCATGAAGCAGGTACTTTGTGTTTTCTTTGTTTCTTGTTTTTCTTTCTATCAACAGTATAACTAGAATCTCAGGTTTACGTTTCGTTTTGCAGGTTTTCATAAAGTGGATGTGTTTGAAAAGCTTGAAGCTAAGTGTAAGGTATGAAAATAACATTTTGCAGTAAAATTGTTTTTTTTTTAGCTCTTCACTGTAACGTTTTTGAGTTATGTTTGGTTAGGCTGAAGGAAAAGAAGGGAAAGAAGAAGGAGAAGATGATGAAGAAGTTGAAGAATCAGAGGGAGAAGAATCTGATTACAGAGATTATTATCAGGTTCCACTTATTGTCCATATTAATTGTAACATTGTGATTCTTCTTCTCAAGTTTGTTTAAAACTTTGTTCTTCTTAAATGTTTGTTTTGTAGAATCAAGACTTCGATGAAGATGACGACGATTATAATCAGGCAGATGATGGAGGGATAATATGGGGATATTAAATAGTGGCTTTCTTTCTTTCTTTAGGCTGAAACAGGTGTGTGTTCGTGTTTTCCAACCAAGACGATGATTTGAAGGAAGAAGAATGTTCATGGCAAAGCAATCAGATGATGCTCTTCTCGGAGCTGTTGGATGGTATGTGGTATACTCGGAACTTTAGTTCAAATTTTTTTTCTTGACCATACCATATTTCTATTTTGGATTTATCTGAAGTTAGGATTTTTCTTGCAGATTCGTGCGGCTCTTGAAGTATTTGTCAATTTTAGGACCGATAACAGTGTTACCACATGTGACGAGAGAGTAAACAGGCCTGAACAAGTCAGAGGTATCTTCTCGTTTTCTTCTAAACCTATGAATCGATTTGATTTTCGTGTGAATGTTTTTGCTTTTAAAATTAGAGTTTCACTTTTGTATTATATGGGAATATTAAATAGTTCGGCTATTATAATTACAGAGGTGGTATCGATGTTTTGCTTTGAAATAAGAGTTTCTTTCTTGTATTATATGGGGATCTTAATTAACTAATGTGTTTGTTCCTTTCTTTCTTTTGCATGGTGAAACGGCGATACAGGTTTGTGTCTGTAGCTGTGTGTTCCAAACCAGGACGATGAATCATATTTTTTCAAGGACGTACAAAAGCATCAAGGTTTATCACTGAGTGGGAGGGGACTTCTCTTGTAAGTATGTTGTTGTCAGGACGGTGATCTGTGGTTTGGTTGAGCTGTCATGATGCGTCTCTGGAGGTCTAGCACTTTGAGCCCAATTGATCTTTTATCTATCCTCGTCTTCTTAGCTTCTATCATGTTGTTAGTCGAAGCTTTAAAATGCCAATGACAAGGGAATGCTTCTGCCCAGGTATGAAGTTTAGAACATTTAATTACCTTATTATCTAATACTTATATGTTTTTACGCTGTTGGTTGTCTTTCTTTTTCGTGATAGCTTCCTGCTAGTTCCAATTCTGATATGACAAGTGATCCTGGTGTTATGACTTGTAAGGAACTACTTACTTCTTTTGGTAGAGAGAAGAGCTCAATCGTCAAGTCAGACTCATTACTCACAATCACTCAATACATTTGTTTCAGTTCCCCATCCATATGTGAGACTGAGATTTCTGTTTTTCCTGCTTGTGCTTCTCTAGATGATGGAATTGGAGATATTATTAGGGATGATGCTGAATCGTTGACCCAAATGACGGTAAAATCCTCTTCACTGTAAGTTATGTCAAAATCCTCTGCTTTTCTTTATTTTGTCCTTTTTTTTTTTGTTGAACAATAAGGTACTACTGAAGTGGAACTCAGCGACAAGGAACCAGAATTCAAAGCAATATCCTTGATTTTACTTGGGTAAATGGAGTCCAGAAGCAGGTACATTGTGTTTTATTTGTTTCTTGTTTTTTAACCAACAGTGTAACAATAATCTCAGGTTTATGTTTCGTTTTGCAGATTTGCTTAAAAAGCTTGAAGCTAAGTATAAGGTATGAAAAAAATGTACCACTATTCACTAACCACTTAAAAAAATTGATTGAGGAAGCTTCTTCTAATTCTCTATTTTTTGTGCAGATCGGAGATATGCTATGGGTTTGAAGAATGAAGAAAAAATTTAGAACCAAGAAGGTAACAACATCAAACTGATTCTTCTAGTTATATAGGTGTCTTTGACTCAACACATCTTCCTTCCTCGTCCACTACACTTTGCCATTCTTTAAGTCAGAAAGTTCTTTAAATTGCAGATTCTGTTTTATTTGTTAATTTATAAATTGAATGTGTTTGAAAAGCTTGAAGCTAAGTCTAAGGTATATATAGGTCTTTCTCTTTCCTTGTCTGATTCCTCAAATTTGCTTTTTATTTAGGTTGTTCTTTTAGTTCAGACTTAAAACATCATAGTTAACGAAGCTTTGTCTAATTCTCTATTTTTGTGCAGATTGGAGATATGCTATGGGTTTGAATAATGATGAAGATTCAGAACCAAAAAGGTAACAACATCAAAATGACTCTTCTAGTTGTAGGTGTCTTTGAATTAATACGTCTTCCTTCCACGGTCGGCTTCAATTTGCCAATCTTTTAAGTCAGCAAGTTTCATATTTGTTAACTTAAAAATCATATTGCAATTTCAGATACTCGAAGAACATGGCCTGTGAAGAGAGACAAAATGGAGTCAAGAAGCAGGTACGTTGTGTTTTATTTGATTCTTGTTTTTTTTATCAACAGTGTAACAAGAATCTCAGGTTTATGTTTCGTTTCGCGGTTTGCTTGAAAAGCTTGAAGCTAAGTGTAAGGTTTTAAAAAAAAACATGTTCCAGTATAATCTTACATTTTGTTTTCACTAAGGCTGGTTGTGAACTTGTGACAATTCAGACTTAAAAAAATATATATTAAGGAAGCTTCTTCTAATTCTCTATATTGTGCAGATCGGAGATTTGCTATGGGTTTGTAGAAAGAAGAAGATTCAGAACCGAAAAGGTAAAACATCAAACTGACTCATAAAAAAATCAAAGGCATTACAAGGTGACGAGTGAGAGAGCCAAAACAAGTCAGAGGTATCCTTCTAAACCCTATTGAAATCGATTTTGCTTTTGAAAATAAGAGTTTTATTCTTGTATTATATGGGGATCTTAATTAACTAATGGGTTTCACGTTTCTTTCATTTTGGGTGGTGAATCGACGAAACAGGTTTGTGTCTGTGGCTGTGTGTTCCAAACAGGACGATGAATTATATTTTTTCAAGGACGTACGAAAGCATGAAGGTTTGGCACTGAGAGGGGACTAATCTGGTAAGTATGTTGTCAGGACAGTGATGTGTGGTTTGGTTGAAAACACACAACTAATTCATTGACCCAACAACACATATGTTTTTTTTTCTTTTTTTCCAGGATGTCATCGCTGTCATACAAAATCTAAAGGAGGTGTCTCTGAAGATAAAGCCGGTGTATCTTAGTTGAGCTATCATGATGCGTCTCTAGAGATCTAGCACTTTGAGCCCAAAAATTTATCTTTATATATCCTCGTCTTCTTAGCTTCTATCATGTTGTTAGTCGAAGCTTTAAAATGCCAATGACAAGAGACTGCTTCTGTCCAGGTATGATTTTTCATGAACACTTAATTACCTTAATGTCATAATACTTATATGTATTTACATTAGTGGTTGTCTTTCTTTTTCAGTGATAGGCTTCCTTACAGTTCCAATTCTGACATGACAAGTGATCCTGGTGCTGTTATTGTTACTTGTAAGGAACTACTTCAATCTTTTGGTAGAGAGAAGAAGCTCAATCGTCAAGTCAGGCGAGTCAGACTCTTTACTCACAATCACTCAATGCATTCGTTTCAATTCCCCATCCATATGTCACCCCAATTGATCTTTTTCTATCCTCGTCTTCTTAGCTTCTATCAGGCAGATGATGGAGGGATAATATGGGGATATTAAATAGTGGGTTTCTTTCTTTCTTTTGGGTGAAACAGGTCTGTGTTCGTGTTTTCCAACCAAGACGATGATTTATTGACTCAAGGATGAAGTAAATTCAAAACAAAAACGGCGCCGGCATTCTTACATTAACACCATCAAACAAACTGATTAAAAGGTAACATTGGTCTGTCTTCCCTTGTCCACTTCCATAAAAGTGAGGCGAGTTATCGTTTTAACCGGTTTATTTGTATTTTTTGGCTGAAACAGGTGTGTGTTCGTGGTGCAACCAGGACGCTTTCTTATTTGACTCAGATCTTTTGAAGGATGAAGTAGATTCATTACATAAAACAGTCGCCGCCGTTCTTACAGTAACAACATCAAACTTATTTTAAAAGGTAACATTGGTCTTTGTCTTGACTCATTAGAAGTTGGCGAGATGTTTTTTTTCTGAAGGTAGGGATTTAGAATCGTGGGTGGGGTATATTTGGTTGTAATCAAAGAGGTTATTTTTAGCCACTGAAATGTCTAAGACATTGCGTCTGCGCTCTGTATCAGGAGTTGATTTTAGCTTCTGGGAGATGCCCATTGAAAGAGCTGCTTTGGGAGTTCCCACGAGGCTTATGTTACCCACGAGGTGCTTGATTGAAAATCTCAGATGCAGATTTCTGTGGACAGATTGTTAAGTACTATGGACTAATATATTAAAGCATTTCTTATGTTCTTCAGATTGACAGAATAGCTCCTTCATTCAGCACGTACTGGAGATGCGAACCACGAGGTAAAATAGGTACAGTCTAAGGGAAATCAAATTCTCTTAATGACGTTGTAGATCTTTCTTTTGCTAGATTGTGGTTTCCATCTGGTTTCTCATAGTATAAAAGAGTAATTAATTTCTCACCAAAAATATACTCTGGATGGGGAGATAAGGATTTAGTTTGCTTTCTGTCTTTTGATCTTTACAGGAATGATGGCATCAGAAGTAGATACAGCATTTTGACAAGGTTTGATAGTCAGGAATGTACGGATACATTCTACCAACATTTTAAAGGGAAACAATTCAATTCTCTGGAGGCATTATTTTCTTTTGAGTCAACCTATGTCAGATGTATATTTACGTTGAATATGAAACCAACTGTATCTTTGTGATTGTTCAGCTGCTGCCAACTCTATGCTGGAAGATGCATGTATGTCGTCGACTGCGTTTTACTCTAGATGTTCAGTTTACCTGTTAGAGTGGATCTGTTGACCATGCACACCCTTCTGCTGCTGGCCCGATAGAGAAACCTACTGGTTCAGTTTGTCTTGGTAAAGTCTTAACCTTAATTATTCAAATTTATGCAGAAATATGGCTTAGTCTAGCTCTAGAAAAAGTGTAAATCTAGACATTGGTACTAAAATTGACATATCTGGTGTCATGTATTGGCTACGTTTGGTTTGGGTATATTCTAAACCTTGTGAACCACATGATACGTTTTCATCCTCATAGACTTTACTGTGCACCCTTACTCGTTGGCATTGCAACTTTGATAACTTGTTGTGGTGGATCAGCGTCTCCATGATAAATCGAAGTGTTTACGGACTTTGAAGTCTGTAGGACACTCCTCTTCACCGTAAATCTGCATCTCATTCAAACATGGAAAATAGTTCAACAAATGCAATTACTATGTATGGGGTTGATTTGTAAGGGTCTTGAGGCTCGGATTTGAAAAGGTCTTACCATCGAGCTCAGGGCAACCAGAAAGAAAGAAGCTTCTCAAACTGAGAACAAAGAGTATCAACTGAGTCTAGAACACGAGAGTTTTAAGCATTGGTAATAAAATGTTCAGGGACAAATGCAAATGGATAGATAGCGCCATCTCTTGGGGAGAACCGAAGTCAAAGCAGTCTCCTTTGTGGGAAGGAAGGACAATATGTGACATAGAACCTCATCGGGTAAACTGCTGACAGGATCCATCTTCTATGCAGTGATAACATAAGAGTGTAATCTTCAACACCTACCTTGCTACAGATGCGAAGTCTCGCAACAAAAACTGTTTTCACGTGGTACGCAAAGCCAAAACAGAAGTAGTTACGAGAATTCAGAACTGCTTAACAGATGATAACGGGTTTTAAATAGCAGAGAAACAAAACAGAGCATCTAATTATTCTGTTTAATCGAACATCATACACGTTGACTTCAAACAAAGGATTACAAATGCTTAGTGTATTGCATACTCTGTTGATGATGGTAACCCTGAAAAACGACGAAATAAGAAGTCTATCTTAAAAAAAAAAAAACTCTGTTTTGGGTCAGCTATCGAAACATGAATTTGGATACTTTGCAGTCAAGAAAGAAATCAAAAGGATTCGGGAACATGGCTTTAGCAAAACCATCAACACATTTGCATACTCTTTGCAGTCCATTTCTTGCGCATGAAACCCCACACCAGGAAGTAAACATCACAACTCGATAACTCATTGTAGAGCTTCAATATCTTGTCAACATATTCAAACGCTCCAGGGTTTTCAAAGTTTGTAGGACCATTCTCTTCAGCAAATATCCCCATCTCCTCTAAGCACTTGAAAGACCTCAAGAAGTGCCCAATCATATGCCGACAAAAAAAAAAAGTGCCCAATCATATTTATCTCTCTCATCGTTCCTCTGAACCCTCGAATCTCTAACTTCTTCACTGGAGAAGATATTAGCGAACGACCTTTGTCTTCCCGAGGAATGCAGTCACAAGCATCCCCGCATTTATCTGCCACATAGTGTAAGAGACCCTGAAAGCATAAAGAAGACAATCTGATCATTGAGTCTGACCAACATCCTTAACAAAATGTGTTGTCAAGTGGTTTCATGGTTTATAAATGACCTCAATGACTAGAAATTCTAGATGTGGACAGTTTCTCAGAAGAGCTGGCACTGCTTGCCAACCGCGACCCTCCTCACTGATAAGACCTAAGATCTTGAGGTTGTTGAACACCGGCATCGATTTACAACATAGAGTAAGTACCTGAAAACAAGTAAAAAAAGAAAACCGAGCTACATACTTTGCAATTATTCTTTCACAACAAGACCAGAAATAACAAAATAGAAAATCTAACCTCGAGAGTTTCAGCAGTTAGGGAAAGTTTCTGGATATTTTTTATGCCGTTCATGAGCTTCACCACATTGACAAATTGGAGAACAACATCACCTTCATCATCCTCTAACAAATCATTGTTTGGCTCTCTAATCCGCTTGATCTGATCTTCATCTTTTGTAATAAGATTGATCCGAGCCTCAGATAAATTTTTCATATTAACTACTGGATAGTCCTCGGCAACCAAATCAGAGTAGTTCAAGGAAAGCAGATTCGGAGTATTAAAAGAAATGCTCTTTGGATTTTCAAACTCTTCACAACCGGTGCGGTGGATACTTAGATTCCTGAGGCTAGCACTTGACATGGTTTCATCTGATTCTCGCCACTCCATATTAGCCATGTGTATTTCCTCAAGCACAGGGAAAGAAGAAAGAAACCTCCCCATGTCACCACAAAAAATCAAGTCCGAGTCAATATAAAGACTTTTAAGCATTGGCAAGGAGGCACCCATCTCCCAACACCACCAATTAACACAGTGTTCACTTCTTAATTTCAGCTTGACCAGTGTCTTACTGACGAACATCTCTTCAGGTAGCAAATATAATCATCGTCTTCGGTGTCCTCGTCGGTGAAATCAGTGAAAAGATCAAGATCGGAAACACCACGCTGCAGCACATTACAAATCCAACGGTTCACACAATCAGGATGAACACCAGTTATACACTTGAGAGAAAACTTATCAATGGGAGAGTCACCCTGCAAAGCCAATACACCGTCCACGAAATCAACGAAGCTCTGACGAATGTCATCCCTTTCACCTTTACCTTCTTCCGGATGAAGAAACTCAGAGTCATCAATGTCGAGAGAGCCGAAGTCAAAGCAGCCTGCTTGGTCGGAAGGAAGGACAATATATGACAAGGAATCTCGTCTGGTAGATTGCTGACACGATCCATCTTCTACTGTACACGAAGGTTGAAAAGTGCATTACAACTAGAGAAAAGGCTTAACATTAAGCAATCGGGAATCTCCAATAGGAAAAAAAAAAAAAAAAAACATGAAAATTTAACACCGGAATCAGTAGAAACAGAGTAGATGATGAGTCAGGACAACTTTACCTCGATACAAACGCTTAATCGAAGATCCAAATTTTGGGGCTTTTTAGTGAATGCATCCAGTGAGAAGGGACAGAGTGGGAGGGAGTATAAGATGAATGTCTTTTTGTACAGCTTATATACACGACCATAGCTTGATCATCAAGCGTGGGACATAATTACAGAATATACAGTTTACATGTTTGGAGGATATGATTGAATGATACACTTGACTTGTTTGGTTGATATGATTGGAGCCTTGATTGTTTAGCTGATATGGGTGTATCCTTGACAGGGGGGGAGTTGCGAGGGTGAGAAGAGAGAGCTTAAATTTGAGTGTTTTCTATGGCCCTAGACGCCAAGAAGATATGCAACAAATCCATTGGAGAAGCTAGCAAATCAAATTTGGTTCCGGTTAAATTGGGTAGACAAACCGGAACTGCATGAATTTGGGTTGCGAAAGTATGGTGGAACAAGTCAGTCCCAAGTAGAAGCCCAGTGGGTAAAATTACTGGCTGGTTGCTGGATTGGTTCGGTTTCTAGATTGGATTCCAATTTGTGGATTGGTTCGGTTTTGGTTTAAACCGAAGATACGGCCGGTTTTACAATTATTACCTGCTTGGTTTGGTTTACTACTCTTACGCAAAACGGAGCGTTTCGTGTGTGTGTATGTGTTTTTTTTTGTGCGACAAAACACCAAAAACAATGTTCATCAATCTTTCTTTATAATGAGGATATATGTTACAATCTTAACTAGTCCCATCATAATGAGGAAACACTCTTGACATATATATATTTAGCACATATAGCGTATAGAAAAATCAAAGTTATAAGAACATTTGTGACTCTTGTTAACCTTTGTCAATTTTGAGTAAAACACGTCCAAACAAAAAAACAAGTCAAAGCATATAACTGATCAAAAGGAGCTACCAGGAGGAATAAACTCAAACTGGATCTTGCACTTAGAGGATCTAGGGAGCTTTAACAGATTGGTTCTGAGTTGAAACTGTTCCTCGTCGTCTGTTTCATTAGAACAAATTTTGACAAGCTCGAGAGATGCCAGTTTCTCCAAGATTAGTTTCATGTGCTCCAACTCTCTTTTGGTTCCGCTGTACTCGGTTATCTCTAGGGTCTTCACATGACATGACTCTAGGAAAGAATAGTCCGACAAGCACTCACAAATGGATTCATCATCTTCAGACTCCATCTCATCATCATCATCATCATGATAGTTCACGTCATCACCATCGCCCCAATGATAATTATAGTGCAAGGGTCCATGTACCAAGAAGGAGAATTAGAGATTGGAGAATTTAGGGTGTGGTATACCTGTAATGTTTTGGGGTCCATACCTCAATGATGAGAGTCTTTAGATTTGGAGACTTGTTTAGCAGATGTGGCAGAGTTCGCCAACAGACATTACGCTAAGTTGCAATAGATAAACGATGCAGATTTTTAAATTCTGGGAATGCTTCACGGGAAAAGTAAAACGCCTGAAACAATACTTAAAAGTTAAAACCAAAACCTCAAAAAACAAATCTATATCTAGCAAGATTTTGATTCCAGTGAAAAAATAATGCATGCCTCTTTTATATGTTGTTCAAGGAGAAATAGCAAAGAAGAAAACAATAAAGCACGCTTACCCCCGTAGTCTCAGTACAGTATAAGTTCAAGATCTCAACATCACTTAACCCCTTAATGAGATTGGTTATATCGCTGATAACATCACCATCAGATGCATATTGTCCGATCCAGGCGTGATCTAGTGGCAACTTAAGACCAATCGTAGCTTCAACAAGGGAGTTGAGATTAACCATGGGATAGGATTTCGGAGGAAAATCGTAGTACTTTAAGTTGGTAAGACTCGGGGTATTCAAAGTAATGCTCTCCAAATCGTAATGAATATTACCAATAGAAGCAAAGTAATATCTGTGGTTTATAGCAAGTGTTTCAAGGGTCGGACTGGACACTGTGCGAGACCATTCCCAATGCTCCCATTCAAAACATTAACCATATTTAACTCTACAAGCACAGGGCAAGCAGAGATAAGCTTTTGGAACGCACAACCAGAATGATCAGAGAATCTAACTGAATCAACAGTGAGAGACTTAAGCGCAGGAAGAAGAGCATTGGCAGGGAGATGATGAACTTACAAAAGAGACCCTAGTTCAAGCTCAACAAGCGTCTTGCAAGTGAAGACCTCAGAAGGAAGTGAATATCCTCCGCCTTAGGTAACCCATATATCAAGTTTAAGCCCCAAGACGCCACGCTTCATCAGCACGTTACAGAGAAAACGGTTGAGAACAGCATAAAGATCTGGACCATCACGCCCACGAAATTTTATAGTGACGTTCCTTATACGGGAACTGGCTGGCAGAGCCAGCAATCTATACAAGAAATCTTTCAAACTCCCTTGACTCTTAACTGTGTTATCAAACTCAAAATTTTGTATGATGTTGTAGATATTTTGCCATCTCTTTGAGAGAACAGATGCGCAAGCAGCCTCCTCTGCCGATAGGAAAGATACGATGTGGCAAATTACCTCATCTGGTAAACTGCTTATTCTATCCATCCCTTTGCTCAATTAATCCAAAAGGAGTTCGACCTAAGAGTATTATCACCCACTACAAATCCATAAACAGAGAAACTTCACAACATAAGTAAGAAGCCAATCAAAGAGAATTGATTAAAAAAAATTTCACAAATACCTTTCTACGGACGAGAAATCAGAAGAAAGTCCCAAACTTTGAGTTTGAGAAGACTACATACAAACGCAGCCGAAACCACCAACTGTATATTAGGGTAACTTGGGGAAAAAACAAAAACTGTATAGGGTTTTGGACAAAAGAAGTTATCCGGTTTACTATATGGTTAGTTTGGTTGGCCCAGCTTAAAGAACCAAAAAAAACCAAACCAGTTAACCAAAGCAAATCATCCCACAATTGAAGGCAGTGGATTTGAACTCAATACCTAAGGAAAAGATGAATGTTTGTTTAAGGAAGAGAGCATATCATTTGGCCAATGCTACAGTCCAGTCGAGAAGCGGAGTCTAGTATAGTGTGGATGTTAGTTCTATTTTTTTCTGGTTCGTTAATGTTACAGCTCCACTTTACGAAAGTAAGGCGCAACTGATCCCGACCAAACTCTAGAAACAGGTAGAGAGAGAGAGAGAGATAAAGAGAACTTAGAGAATAAAGCAAACTTCTCCTCGAGTTCGAACATATTAAAGACTTATATCTGCAGAATTAGTTCAAACATTTTAGAGACTTAAGGAACACATGAATCTCTAACGTCTTCACGGGACAAGATATGAGTGAACCAACTATATCATATGTATTAACCAACCATGTGGGCAGTGAGTTTTTTTTATTACACCAGTGCACATGGTTTGTGAGAGAGAGTGTGTGTGATTATGAGCCAAGCAGCTTCTTCCACCTGGCGTAACCAAGGGTGACCATGAAAAGCACAATGCAAAGCGCAGTAACACTCCACACAAAGTAGCCAAAGACGCCATGTGTGTCATACAATGGACAATGTATGTTCATTCCGAACAAGCTCGCCAACAATGTCTCTGCAGCTATTGCAAACGAGGCTATGGTCAGTGTCAGCTGCAACTGGATCAGTTCGTTACGTTGATTATCCAGTTGTATGTTCACGTAGTCTTCTGTGTCGTCAATGTACTCCCTCACTGTAAGAATCTTGTTCCGCATTCCTTCCAGTTGCATGAAGTATGCCTCCAGCAACATCTCCAGATCCTCCACATCGTCTACATCTGTATTGCTCGTCACCATACTGGCGCTTCTGTTTGATGTGAGTCGGTGAAGATTTGATGTGTTATGTAGTGGAGGGACAATGCTGTTTGATGCTGTCCCCGCAAATATTGCCTCGTTTTGCTGGTTCTGGATCCATTTCCTTGTTAAGTATAAATCTGCCATGTCTTCGTTGTCGTCTAACAAATGTTCGAGTTCATCTCTCACCTGAATAACATACAACAGCTTTCATGTTTCCATCCATCACACAACAACATAGCATCATGGGAAAAAAGGTAAGTTCGTCAGCCTCTACCTTTTGTACACGGGCTAGCAAACGGGTGAGATTACTTTTTAAACTTCGTACATATTCAAGATTCTCGGTGCTGACATTCTTGGTGAGTTCATCAAGGACAGGCCAAGCTTCTGTCTCAAGGACTACCACACTGCGATCAACATATGAGCAAACAACCTCGAGTGCAATCTCCAGGACCTGAAATTCAAAAGGAAGCTCACTCTGCAGACCCTCTGCCGCTTCAGGATCAAGAGGTAGAGGAGATTGCACATTCGCAGAAGCTTGCAGAGCATTGTCAGTCCCATTCCTCTGAGGAAACTGTTGCTTCAGTCGTTCAACGAATGGAAGAACTTCAGGACGGAGAGGATCCAACAGCAACACTTCTTCTGCAGTAACTATTGCCTTTATGACCTCTAAATTCACAACAATAGCTTTCTCCCTAGCTGCAGAGTCAACACAAGCTTAGAACCTCAGACGCACAAAGTCCAAAAACGTCTAATATGAATCGTATTCAATCCCAAAAATCAAAAATTTATACCGAGAATGTTAGAAGAGTGAGAGAAGACAGGGCCAAGAATCCTCAAATCCCTAGCGGGAACAGAAGCACGTTTGATGATTGTACTCTTGTCGCACTCTACCACCTCCATGGCACCAGTCCGATCAAACCTCATCCACAGCCTAGCTCCTCCGGCTTTCTTCTTCGCCTTCCCAGTCCCTCCCACAATTTGTCCGCCTGCATTAATCGGCGGAGGAGGCGGTGGAGATGAAGGCGTCGATGTCTGAGAAGCGTCATCTTTAACCGCAGAACCTTTCTTCCGGCGACGGATGCTCGAAAGACGGCGAAACGATAGCGGGCCTTTCCCCATCGATTCCAGCCCACGAAAACGAGATTTATTCCAATCAGCTTCTTCTTCGCAGGTCAGAGATCTGGTGGTCGCTGCCGGAGAAATCGCCGATCTCGGCCGCTTCTTCTTCGGTTTATCCTATTCCGATGGATCCTTCCTCTGCCATGCCATAAACGCCAGTGTGAGGAAAAGGAAAGAGGAGGCTTCGTCTTGTAGTAACTTACCTTTTTTACGGCGAGATTGCTCAAGTTAGAAATATCGATGCTTTGAAACGGCGACGTTTGTTTCTGAATCGGTTTGGTTTTTGGTTTTAATTTCCTGGCCTGAATCGGTTTGGTTTGGACCCATTAATCAGATTACGTATTACTGTACATCATTAAGACAAATGTGTTAAATCACATTACAATACTACATGTTCAATGATAAAGTGGAAAAGTTTGACAGTTCGTGTGCTTGAGCTTCAACACAACGCTAAATATTTAAGCACAATTACGCATAGCGCCGGTTTGGGATCAAACTTCGATGTGTTATATATTTTCCTTTTGCAAATTAAACTTACTAAGTTGACCTATATTACGCATTAATTAACCATCATAGTAAATGATACGAAACATTCGCATAAAAAGGAAGAGATTGGAAGGAAGCAAAACGTCGAGTAATCCAGCTAAAGCTTAAGCATACGAGGATAATAAATTAAGGTTTTGGCATCAGTTTGGTTTGAAAGCCAAGTAAAACAGAAAAAAGAACCGACGTCAAATTCCAAAGGGACTTAGGCAAAACAATGAGCAAGTTTTGTTTTTTCAGAGAATTCTTCCTTCTGCCGTCCACTTCTCAGACAAGTTATCACTCACAAGGAGTTCGACATTGCAACTTGATGACTTGTTATATTCTTCCATTAACTGCTCGATAAGATCAGACACTTCAGGGAATCTGAGGTCTGTAGGACCGTTCTCTGCAACATAGATCTTCATCTCCTTCAAACACGGAAAATAGACCAGGAAATGTTTTATCATCTTCATCTCTTTTATTGTTCCTCGAAACCCTTGAATCTCTAACATCTTGACTGGACACGATGTGAGTGAATGACCTTTGTCCTCCCGAGAAATGCAGTCACAAGCATCCCCGCACTTATCTGTCTCATAGTGCAAGAGACCCTGAAAACATAAAGGACGCACAAGGTTATTGTAATGCAAGTACAGACTGTATAACACATGTTTTTTTCCTCCGAGTAGTTTCATGGTTTATATAAGTCTACCTCAATGATTAGAGTTTCCAAATGTGGACAGTTCCTAAGAAGAACTGGCATCGCTTGCCATCCGCGACCCTCTTCACTCTCAATACCTAACATCTTGAGGTTTTTGAACACCGGCATAGATTCACAGCATAGAGAAAGCACCTGAATACAAGAGGAAAAACCAACTAGACATATTGCAATTAATGTTTTCACACAACTAGACCTCAACTAGACAAAATAGGAGAAAACTGACCTCGAGAGTATCAGCAGTTAAGGAAAGTTTCTGAACATTTTTTATGCCGTTCATGAGCTTCACCGCATTGCCAAATTTGAGAACGACATCACCCTCTAACAAATCATGATTTGGCGCTCTTACTCGCTTGACTTGATCTTCAGTAGTTAGCATAAGATTGATTCGAGCCTCGAATAATTTCCCCATATTAACTAGTGGATAATCCTCGGCAACTAAATCAGCGTAGTTGAAGTAAAGCAGACTTGGAGTATCGAAAGAAATGCTCTTTCGATTGTCAAATCCTTCACAATCGGTTAAGTTGATACTTATGCTTAGTTTCCTGAGGATTGCACTAGACACGCTTTCATTCAACTTTGTCCACTCCGTATTAGCCAATCGTAATTCTTCAAGGAGAGGCAAAGAACGTAGAAGAACTAACAACTAATGATGCTTCACAGAGCAAATGTACTTACCTCCGTAGTCTCAGGAGATGATAAGTTTAAGATCTCAACATTTTTTAACCCCTTAATCAGATTGGTTGGGCCGCCAGTAAGGAGAGCATCATCTCTTATAAAATTTCCATTCCAGTTGTGTTCAACTGTCAAAATAATACTGAGCTTGGCTTCCACAACGGAGTCAAGATTAACAATTGAATAAGCTTCCGGAATGAAATCACCGTAGTCTAAATAGGTAAGACTCGGAGTATTAAAAGTAATGCTCTCCAACTCATACTCGTCAACGAGAAGGTTATGGCTAATAGTAAGTCTCTCAAGGGTCGGACTGGACACACAGCGAGACCATTTCCAATGTTCCCATTCAACCTCACGCATCACTAATTCCACAAGGACAGGGCAAGCAGAAAGAAGCTTTTGGAATGCACAACCACAACGATCATAGAACTTAACTGAATCGAGAATGAGAGTCTTCAGCGATGGAAGAAGAGCATTCTCAGGGAGAATATCAATATCAAAACCAGTCCCAAGTTCTAGCTTAACTAGCGTCTTGCAAGTGAAGACCTCAAGAGGCAATGAATATCCTTGTTCAGCCTCTATACTTAGTTTCAGGTCCAAGACACCACGCTTCAGCACGTTACGGAGACAACGGTTGACAAGAGCATACTGAGTTCGAAGATCAAGTTTTCGACATTTTAAGGAGAAGTTCCTTATCCGTGAACTGAGAGGCATCGCCAATACTCTGTTCAAGAAATTCGACAGACTCGTTGGATTACTAACTGAGTCATTGAACTCAGCACTTGATATGATGTTAAACAGATTCCGCCACCGTTTGGAGAGAACCGATGCGAAATCAGCCTCCTTTGCCGAGAGGAAGGACACCATATGACAAATAATCTCATCAGGTAGATTGTTGATCCTATCCATCCCTCTTTGCTCTCAATTAATTTAAATGGAGCTTGCGACCACAAAAGTGTCCACTACAAAATCAACAAATAGAGAAACGTCACATTATGATTTCTCAAGAAACAAAATATATATAGTTCCAAGTGAAGATAATAAAAACCTCCTTCACACCTACTTTACAACAAAGCAAAAGTATAAGTCACATAATTTGAGCTCGAGCTACGTAAAACAAATTGATGCTAAATTTTTTTATCAAATTACAACAAAGGAAGCAGAAGAGAAGAGTTAAAGTTGGGTACGTACCTCGGAACAGAGCTGAAGTCTAATAAGGAGAGAGGTCTGGTAATATATATATATATATATAGTATTAATATTAGCCAATACCCAATAGGACATGGACATGGATGCAAAATTTACGGATATTGAATTAACTAATTCTAGTTTGGAAATAAAACGAGATTATCTCACGTCTATAAATTCAAATCATAAACAAATAAGGAAATTGAATTCCCAATCCCACGAGAATTTTATATCTTTGTGTAAGAAATCAAAAAGAAATAATCTAGGTTTTTTATAATTATCCACGCCTGATAATATATTCTCTATATATTAAAAGAGAAGCATTCTTCAAAAAAAATTGACGTGTCGTCGCCAGAGAGTTCCGTACTAAATTTATTGTTCACTCTTAATATTCTATAAAATTACATAAAACTGTCACTGCTATATATATATATATATATATATATATATATATTATTTTTGTTGTCAACTGCTATTCTATTTATTTTTATACACAATATTTTACTCCTATAAATTCTAAAATTGGTAAATATTATTCAAAAATTGATAAAATATTATCCCCTACATATTTTCAAAATTAAATTAATTTCACTATGTATTGTAAAATAATAATATAACTATATTATGAGATGTAAAAAATATACATTTAAAATCATATCTTTCTAATAATGATACCTTTATAATAATTTTATAAAGCTCTAATGGTGAAAGAATCGAAAATCATTTGAAATTGACTCAATGTTTATTTTTTGCTAAAAAAAATAACTATATTTGCCCAAAAAACATATGATCACCAATTAAAATGACATGAATATAATACTTTAATTTGGATAACTATGTAGTTAAACATTATATAAAAATATGTAGTTATAGTGTTTTTACAGAAATCTTAAAATTTAGAAAATCCAGTACAACAAAAATGAAAACAAGTAATAGTATTATATCAATAGCTGAGATATATAGGGATCTAATGACCAATTAAAATTTATAAAATCCAGTGATATAATATCATAACTAAGACCAATTATGAAACAATTTTGCAATTTTATTTCTCCATCAATTACGGACACATATATTACTTAAAAACTAATAATATCCAAATTAATAGAATTCTCCTTGATAAAATACCTTCTCGTATCTACTATATAAAATACTCGTGCTTTAAAATACGACACGTCAGTTTTTTCTCCAGAATGCTTCTCTTTTAATATACAGGGGATATGAATTACGAAAAATAAATTTTTTTAAGGTAAAAAAAATTTAAACATTGCAATCAGATATATTAGACGGGTTATACTTTTTAAAAAATTATGCAAAAATAATTCTGCACGTACGTACGGGTCCGAATCTAGTATATAGTTTAATTATAAATATTATCCAAATTAAGCGTTCTACAAGTAAACAGAGGAAATACAAGTGAGGAAGAGTGTTCACAATCCAGTTCATGATAAAACAGACAGACAGATGTCATTGTTGAATTTGTGATTTGATTAAAACAGATTTGTACATGGTTTCGTCGTCATCTACAACAAGTCCATCCTAGTTCTGATCTACCGTCAACTGTCAACATAAGATCAAGCTTTGCTTCGACAAGGGAGTCAACAGGTTAACAAATGTAAACCAGTCATGCATGCCCTGAGTCAGTGTCGACTACATTTTCCGATAAATCTAAAATCTGTAATTTTTGTGACGGTTTTAGCTAGCACAAAATTTAGTTATATACAGTAGTTATTCGCAAACCTTAATTGCTGGTTTAATTGATATGCTAAAGAATTACTGGGTAAATTAGTATGATGATGATTCTTTATTGGGCTTTCTTTTCGCATATTATAAAGGAAAAACCCATTATGGCTTTAAAACAAAAGGCCCACGGCTTTCACAAGTCAAGACGGTGCGTTTAACGAAATCCCTCAAAAGGCATGATGAATGAACCTTGTTGATCCTCTTCTTCTTTAGTCAAGAAAGTTCGGGATCAATAGGAGCAAAAATGAAGAAGCTTCTTCACTCTCCTGTTTTCTTCTAGATTTAAGTTCCAGAATCTTGCTTTTTGATTTCCGTCGTCATTTTTGAATTTGTGGTTTGATTGGAACAGATTGGTTCGCTAGGGTTTAGGTGCAAGAAGATGGATCGTATCAGCGATCTACCAGAAGAACTTATTAGGCTAATCGTGAGTTTTCTTGCTGCAAAGGATGCTGCGTCTTTGGTTACCTCAAGGAGGTTTAGGAATCTCTATACCATCATACCAGATCTTGTGTTCGATGACATATTTAAGTTTCAGGGAACTTTCACGGATTTCGTGAGTGAAGCAATGGCTCGGCTGGAAACTACTACGCGCATAAGGAGGTTCTCTTTAAAATCTGAAAGGGGTGGTCTTGATCAAGATCGTATCAACCACTGGCTACGTGATGTGTTAAATCATCGTGGTGTCATGGATATTGAAATTTGTATAAATGGTGGTTATGTATATACATGGCCTTTAGAGTTCTTCACTTGCAAGACACTCAAAAAGATGAAACTTGGAAGAGAAACTATTATCAGTGTGTTGCCTCAGAATGCATTGCTACCAGCGCTTGAGACTCTCTTTTTTGAATCCGTTATGTTCTGTAATCTTGGTGATTGTGCGTTCCAGGCGTTTATTTCGGCCTGCCCTGTGCTTAAGGACCTAACCATTGATGGTATGTGCTGGGAAACTTGGGAATGGTCAGGCACCGTGTCTAGTCAAAGTCTTCAAAGACTTACTATTAGTCGTGATATGCCTCAGGGTTTTGATGGGTTCTATGTTCCTCTGTACATTACTTTTGATACTCCAAGTCTTGCCTACTTAGACTACTGTGATTTTGTCCCGGATGGGTATACATTTGTTAATTTCGAGTCCCTTGTGGAAGCTAAGCTCAATCTTCATTTGATGGTAAATGATGATGATATCTTATGTAGCAATGCAACAAATCTCATTCAAGGGATAAAAAATGTCAAGATCCTGCAACTCTCATCTCCTCGTACTTATGAGGTAAGTGTGTTCTTGTTTCTTCTTTCTTTTTTTTGTTCCATTCTTATATTTGTGGTAGGTAATTACAGCTTGAGACAATGATAGAACTTGAATAGGTGAAGCAAGCGTGCATCTTAAGTTCCATAGGATGTTGCAAACGTTTTTCCTAAGGTTTTGTTCCCAAAATCTGCACTTAGTCAATGACTTGTTGCTTTTATTTGATTTTCAGACGCTTAACGTCTTCCGTGATGCAATTCCGGTATTTGAAAAACTACATCATTTAACTATGACACATGATAATGCCATTTCCATGAGATTCTGTTGGACGTTTCTTCCCTTTTTGCTAAATAAGGCTCCAAATCTGAAGACCCTTGTTATCGAGGTATGACAATGTAATGTATTTTGGACAAACCATTATTTCCTAAACCCTGCTGGTAGACACTTAGATCTTCAATCTCGACCTCTTGCTCCAGGATGTCTTGCACTATCTTAAAGAGCCTGACTATGTGTGCGAGTGTTTGTCGGGATATTCTTGTCTATTGACATGTCCAGTAGAGGTATTGGAGATAACTTTATGGTATGGCGGGGCGACTGGTGAGTTGCAGCAAGTGAGACATTTCTTAGGAAAGTTGCCACGTCTGGAGCTGCTGAAAGTCAATACTTGGAGATGTTTAAGCAATAGTGAGAAGTTAAGAATCCAGACGGATATTCAAAAGTTTCCGAGAGCTTCACCAAACTGCAGGATCCAGCTCAGTTATTTTTGAAAACTACAAGGCTCAATCAAGTATGAAGAACAAACTTTGGTCCTCCGATTTGTGCACATTCTTGGTCATTTTTATTGGATTATCTGCTCCTAGCTAATTTATCTTCAATATGATTCTATCAACTTTGATATCTTAGAAATTGGGACTTTTTCCCCCTTTGCCTTTCGCATGGTATTTGTAATTTAAGCACTCCCAAGTCTCACTGATCCTAATTTCTCACGACGCAGTCGTAGATGCCACAAGTTTAGTATCATATATCTTCTCTGCTTCTTGTCTAGGTCATGTTCCAAGATACCACGCTTCCAGCAAAGCACATATACTGATATACAATGGTTAAAATAATCGTAATGAGCTGGATCAACACCTCTTAGCACTTTAAAGAGGAACTCCGAACGCGAGAACTGGCTGGCGGAGCCAATACTCCATCGGCAAATTCCATCAAACTCCCTTGATTCTTGACTGAGTCAGCAAACACAAGTTTTTCTATAATGGTAAAGAGATTCTGCCACCTCTTTGACAGGACAAATGCAAAAGCGGCCTCCTTTGCATAAAGGAATGAGACAATGTGGCAAACAATATCTCATCAGGTAAACTACTAATCCTCTTGTTAAACCCTAGAAAACCCCTTTTTACTATACTCAAGTAATTCCATCCAATGGAGATCTTAAACCTCAATTTTAACTTACGTTCACCCACTGCAAAAATTATACAAACAAGAAAAAAGAGTTTCAAAGTGGAGATAAACACATTTAACTCAAAAACAGAACAGATCAAAAAAAAAAAAAAAAAAANAACGAAATGTATATATTTATATATGATAAGAAGCAAAAATACAATTGAAAGAGATCAAAAATCTTCTACAAAAACCTTGCTACAGATGAGAAAGGCAGAAGAAGAAAGCTTAAAACTCTGAGTTCGAGAGCACATGCAAATGTATCTAAAGAAGCTGAAACATCCCAAAGAGAGAAGAAGAAAACGAAGCGTCTAGTAAAGAAACTTCACTTCATGCTTCCACGTGGCTCACAAAAAGTCGTGGAAGAAAAGGAATTATTTTGGTTTCAAGATTGGTTTTAGTTACCGGTTATCGAACCAAATAAAACAAACCGGACTAAACCAGGAATAATGGATCATCCGAGTCAACCAGAGGACGACGCAGGAATCATGCCGGCTTTTCTAGCATAAGCGAAGATTCCACCGGCGTCGATCACCGGACCTGCATCACCGAGTGGTTTCAGTTTATATTCTTTCCTCGTCGTATGATTAATCAGCAAACTACTACCGTCTTCCTTGTGCTCGACGGTAACCACATCCCCTGTCTTACACTCGTCGCAAATCCTAACCTCCGATTCCAACGGGAAGATCTCACCTGTAGCTACACAGTTCCTGAAGAAGATCCTAGCGTACGATTCCGCCACCACGGCTTTAGCTCCCGCAGCTCCGAGGCAGACCGGAGCGTGTTCGCGGGAAGATCCGCAGCCGAAGTTATCACCGCCGATGATGACTGAGTACTTCGATTTCATCTCCCCTGGAACCACGAAACGTTCACTGTATAACTTTGGTAAGCCGTTGAGCGCGAACGAGCCGAGCTTCTCCCGGTCTTCTGGAATGGAAGGGATGAGAGTGCCGTACTCGGCGGGGATGATCTGATCGGTGTCTATGTTGTCTTTCAAGACGAAGCAGAGGCCGTGAAATGTCTCTCTGTTATGCGACTCGCCTGATTCGGAGGAAGATACGGCGGCGCGTGTGATGATCGCGGAGGAGGAGGAGATAAGTGGTTTGAAGTTGAAACCCGCGGTGGTGGAATTGAGTCGGAAGACAGGAGATGGCGAGAGAGATGAGGTGGAAGCCGATTTGAAGAGTGCATGGTTTACAGAATGCAGAGAAGTCGCCATTGTTTTGCTGCTTATTGGTCCTCGTTTGTGAAGCACACGAAACGAAAGGAAACAGAGTAATTTTATATAGGGAAAATTGGAAAAATGAAAATACAATTCTTAATTACGAATATATAAATTTAATAGTGGAAAATACAATCCCAAACGTGCGTATTGACTATTTAGAGACGAAGGGTAGGTAGGTCGCTGTGTAATAAAACGTGATGAATTCGATATTTTTTTTGTTAAAGATTGTGTTTATGAATTTGATATTCATGGATTTTTATATGAGAAAAAGAAAAGTAAGGTCGTCCAAAAAATAAAATAAAAAATAAAACAGAAATTACTATATTGACTACAAACTTATAAACTATAATTTTATGACTGTTTTGCTAGCATTTTTAAAAACTTATTTACAGTTATCTACGATGGCGAATCTATGAATAATTTTTACTGGAGTTAACACATAACTAAATATATATATTTTTTTTAAAGCAGATATATAAAAATATTTTACAAAATCACTCGTACATATTCTAAAATCTCTTCGTCAAAATTTCATTTGTAACGGATAAAAATACATATTTTCAATGAACAAAGGAAACAATCAATTCAAAAGGTGATTTCCAATCCAATTGAAATCTACATAAACAATAATTAACAGTTCATGTTTTTTTGTAAAAACTACATATTTCATAGCAATGACAAATATTAGATACAAAGTCAGAAATTCTGATTGGAAAAATTAGTATTTTTTAATAAATTTTATCCAATATTCAACATAGATATATAAATATGTATTATATGAAATATATTTTTAGAATAATGTCAAATAAACAAAAGTTTGATCTGAAAATTTGCCTAACTTGAATAGTTGAATTAAGATGACGACAACAATGAGGAAGAGATGTTGAAGGGAAAAGAAGAATAATTTTTTTCACGTAATCTTTATATTATTAAGTTAGAGTTTTATGTTATTTAATTAGAACCGTTTAATTGTTTTGCTAAGAAGAATATTAATGATCTAATAAAGATAAAGTCCACCAACTAAGTATTATTTTTTATTGGTTTTTATGTGGGTTGAATAAGGTGCAATCGTATCAAAAACTAATATATGTATTAGTAAAGTTTTTTTAAATAACGAAGAGTCAATTGACGCCTCGCTCTTGTGCGTGGGTTATCCACTTTTTTTTTTTGTCATCTAAACTTTTTCATAGAAGAAGTGTTCAACATACAAAAACGGCAGTTAACAACATAATTCCAAAAACTAAAGTCAGTGGATAAATGACCATTTCTGGAAACTTAAGCCGGCAAGTAACACATTTCCGGAAACTATGACTTAAGAACATAAACAAAAGCCAAAACCTAAAGTAAAAGTTTATAAAGAGAATGAGAGAAGGATCAAAGCTCTAAAACTGTCCAACTGAAACTGAGCAATCCCACTAAACTTTCCCAAAGAACCTGTAAGCACCGTAGAGTACCCAGAAGACCGGAAGCACTAAGATAGCACACCGTAGAAAAGCCATCAACCAAACGGTAGGAACGAAATAAGAATTCATACCATAACAGAGAAATAGAAACCACAACCACCACAACAAACCATAACCCCATGGAGGGCGAACTAAACTAGGAGCAAAGAAAAACCTTGCGAATCGACATGCGATACAAGTCAAAGAAGACCAGCAACTCTTACACGCGGACCCTCGTCAAACCCAGCTTCAGCCATTTACAGACCCAAAACTGGTAACCTCCTCGCAAGAGAAGAGCTGAAGGACTATTCCATTGCTCTTGTCTAGAAATCAACTCCAAAACTCCAAAAAGCCACAGAGGAGAACTAGTAGATGACTATCAACAAAAAAAACATTCGAATGACCAACACAAGGAATGATACCTAGCTCGCAATGCCCACACTAACAAACCAACAAACCCAAACTAGCAGAAGAACTAAGAACCAATTCAAACCCTTAACTAGAGAAGGCATATTGCGAAGAAAATACAAACCACATCTCAAAGCAAAGTAAAACCCTCGGATGAAGGCATAACGACACTAAAACCAACACAGCCTTGATGAAAAACCCGCAATCCAAAGAAGAGAGAGACGAGAGAGATACAATACCAATCAATGAAAACGACCCGCGATCGTCTCCTTTAAGCCACCAGCCATGAGAGCACCACCCGATCTGAGCCACAACCTAGACTATCCTGTTAACAAACGAATCTGTCTCTACCACAACCAAAACTCACGCCGATGGCTTCTCCTCCTTCAATCGATCTTTGCTTCACATGGGAATCTGACAACAAGACTGCTTCAACACCGAAACAGAACAAAGAGAACAAAGACTAAGAGGGAAGACTAAGATCTACACCCTCCCACAGCTCCGGCATGGTGCCCGGCAGCCAGAGAGGACAAATCGAAAAACTCAAGTTCTTTTTCTCCACATTACACATACTTTATTAGTTTATTTGCTAGTTTAATTAAATTAAAAAAAAATGCAAAACAGAAAAGTTGGTGGTTGAAAATAGTATCATTAATATAGGAAAAGCCCCCGGCTTTAAAATAAAGGCCCACCACTTTCACTTGTTCAAACGGTGCGTTTGTGGACAAGAATTCTTAAAAGGCTGGAAACGTAGCGTTTTGAAAGTTGGGATCAATTCATAAAAAAAAACTTTTTCACTCTCTGTCTCTAATGAATTCTTCTTTCAAAGATTTCCAAAATCGTGCTTCTTCTAAATAAAATTAGTGAAGTTGGGGACAAACGGTCCGTTAACGTAGAACTAAATCCTAATTTGTTACTTCTTGTTACTCGTCGTCAGCCAAATCATATTGGATCTGTCATTCCAATTGAAAAATCCCTTCGTCACTGACACTAACCATCGAATTAACTCTGTCGATTTCCTAAACGAGGTCGTTACATTTTCCTTTTCTTTCTTTAAAAAAAAAAAGTAAGTTCCTCTTTCACTAACATATTATAGAACTACAGTGGGAGTATTTGATTTGGCGAAAAAAAAAACTAGGAGTATTAGAAAGGGAAATTGGCGAGAATAACCTAAAAAAAATTATAATTCACCCACTAACCATACTAACCATATAAACCTTATATACTCTATATTTTATGTATTAATTACATATTTTATCCTTACAACAACAACCACCACCCCTACCAACCCAACCACCATCACCTCCTACCACCACAATCACCACCACTCCTACCACCACTTCCGGCGACCATCTCCGACGACCATTTCCGGCAACCAATTCCGACGACTAACGTTGGTAATTTTTTCCGACAACCAAATCCGGTGAACTACTCTGGCGATTTGTCGGCGACTTTTCTGACGACTTTTTCCGGTGAACTTCGCTGGTGACTCTCTCTGGTGATCTTTGCTGGCGGCCATCTCCGCCAGCTACCTCCGCCGGCCGGCCACCATTATTACCATTTATCAACACTAAATTGGTAATTTTTTCTATCTCTAATCTTAATTTACTAATTTTTTCAATTATTTTATTCTATAATTTTTTTGTTTTGGTGAGTGAGCAAATACACCCTATTAGAAAAGTAATAATTTCTTTTAGTTTTATTTTTATAACAGTATATAAAAAGGAAAAGGAAATTTTGGTCGAGACCTCTCTGTTTATAAATACTTGCTCTCATATTCTGGTTTTAGTTAATCCAAACTAGAACACAGACTCTTCTTCAGAGAGTGTGAGAGAGCGAACGCGGGCGGTCGGTTCTAATGGAGACGAGGGAGAGCAAACTTACATGAAACCAAGGTAGAGGTAACTTTTCGCGTTCTTCTAAACCCTAGGGATCGATTTGATTTTCGTGTGAATGTTTCGCTTTTGAAATTAAGAGTTCCGCTTTTTGTATTACATATGGGATCTTAATTAAGGAATGGGTTTGTTTGTTTCTTTTGGTGAGACGAAACAGGTCTTTGTGTTCGTGTTCCAGCCAGGAAGGACGATGATTTCTTGACTCAGATTTTTCTTGGATGAAGTAGTAGATTCAGAACACAAAAACGGCCGCCGGCGTGTTCTTACAGTACGAACAACATCAAACTGATCGATTGAAAGGTAATCCAGGTCTTTCTCTTGTCGGCGATGTTCCTCTTGTTATAGTTTTTTTTTCTTTTTTAATGTGTTTATTAATTCTTTTACCTGCAAGGAAACGAGTGTTAAAAACGTAGCTAGCACTACCAAATCTGATTCAGCAAAGGCGACAAGAGCGCAAAACAAGTCATAGGTATCTTTCTAAACCCTATGAATCGGATTCTCCGATGTTTTGCTTTCGTTTTTGTATATGGGATCTTAATTAATGAGTTTGTTGTTTCTTTTTGGATTAAACGATTCAGGTCTGTGTCTGTGTTCGTGTTCCAACCAGGACCATGACTCAGATTTTCTCAAGGACGTATGAAGCACATTCAGAACAAACACGGTCGCCGACGTGTTCTTACAGTACTAACAACATCAAACTGATCGATTGAAAGGTATATATAGGTTTCTTTGTCTTGTCTGCTTCCTCGAATTCGTTTTCACTTAGGCTGGTTGTTTTAACGAAGCTTCTTCTATGCAGATAGGAGATATGCTTTTGTTTGAAGAATTAAGAAGATTCAGAACCAAACAATAACTAAACCTTCGCCTTACGGTAACAACGTCAATTTTGAGATTTTTTCATTGTTTTATTTGTTGCTTGTCTTGATGATGGTTCATTCGCTTTCTTGGCATGTATAATTTTAGGGACGACCGGCCCAACAGCAAGTCACCAATAATGGGAAAATCCTCTGTAAGTAAACACTTTAAGATCCTTATCATCATGATATTATTTCCATCTGTTTCAAGTTTTATGATCCCTCAACCAATAATGATATCTCTTCTCTTTCTTATTCTCTACTCTCAGAATCCAAGATGAATAATATCTGGTGGAAGTATTGTTTTCGTGCCTTTCTTCTTTTAACTCTCATCTGATTTGACGAGAAACTCCACAACGACATAAAAAGGTAAATATTCTTGGGGCTTACTGTGTGTTTCTTCAACTCTCACCTGAATGTTTTGCTTTCTTAAACATGACTTTTGTTTTAAGTAATGGGTTAGTTTCTTTTTGGAGATTCTGTGATACAGCCTTCCACAAAAACAACTCGTCATCGGAGGAGAGAAGAAGCTCATTGCTGTTTTCCAACAATTCAGGCAAGTCGTCCCATTACTCAACAAAATCACTCAATACGTTCGCTTTAGTGGTTCCCCATCCATAAGTGAGACTGAGACTTTTTTGGTTTTCTTGTTTGCTGCTTCTCCAGATGATACTGAATTTTGGACCCAATCGATGGAAAATAATCATCTTCTTATTTCTCTGTAAGTCATCTCATATTCCTCTCTGCTTTTCTTTATTTTCTTCTGTTTCAAGTTGATTCATTTCCCTTAACCAGTAATCCTTTTGTTTTTGTTTTTGTGATTGTCAACAAGAAGGTGTTACTGAAGTGGAACTCGACAAGGCACCAGAATTCAAAGCAAAACCCTTTGAACAAAACCCTTTATGATCTCATATTCCTCTCTGTAAGTCATCTCATATTCCTCTCTGCTTTTCTTTACTTTCTTCTGTTTCAAGTTTATCCATCTCCCTTAACTAGTAATCCTTTTGTGTTTGTTGAACAACAAGGTGCTACTGAAGTGGAACTCGACAAGGCACCAGAATTCAAAGCAAAACCCTGTGAACAAAAAGGTACTTGTCCTTGCCTCATGCAACAATTCCCTTCCACAGGTAATAAACAATTGAGGTACTCTCTGATTCTTTTAACATTTTTTTTTTGTTTTGATTACGTTCTAGGATGGTGCTGTTTTCCTTGTCTAACTGACCTTAAGAAGCTGCAAACTGCTAGAAAGATGGTTAATCTGCTGAGGTATTCGTCTGCACTCAGGCCAAAAAAATAGCACTACCTATCTGATTCAGGAAAATCGAAGCCATCACAAAGGCAAAAGCTAGATGCTGACCTAACGATAGAAAAAAGCCTCTTCTTGCTCTGTAAGTAATCTCAAAGTCCTATATTTTCATTGGTCCTTTGTTGCTTCTCTAGATGATGGAGATATATAATCTATGGTTCACTCTTTCTTGCATGTATAATTTTAGGGATGACCGGCCCAACAACAACAACAATGGGAAAAATCCACTGTAAGTAAACACTTATTAAGAGATCCTTATCATGATTCATCAAATCAAGTCATCACAAAGCAAAATATAGATGATGGAAATTCAAGACAGGTGAGCCAATTATTGTTTCAAAATCAGCAAGCTCTTCATCATAGCTCCAGCTTTTGCCTTCACCACAAACAATTACACCACATCTGCCATAATTCAAGGTAAGTAACTAGTACTAAATACCTTCCATCAGAGATTACATTCTGTTTCACGTTCCTCTTGTAATAGTTTTTTTTTGTGCATTTATTGCTTCACTGCAGGGAAATAAAGTTATCGAAAGGCAAAAGCTAGATGATGAAAAATCAAGACAGGTAAGCCAAATTGTTACAAAATCAGCATGGTTCACTCGTAATCTCACTGCATAACTGAAACTCTTTCCTCCTCATCATTGATTAACGTAGATTCTCTCAAGAACAACAAGAACGGATAAAACCTCTGTAAGGAAACTCAAGATCCTTATCATGAAAACAACGTCCTCTTCTGAACAACGTCCTCTTCGTGTCTTTGCAGGTGATGATCAGAAGAGGACGTTGTTTTCATGGCATTTCTTCAGTTCACATCTGATTTGAGGAGAAACTCCACAACGAGAAAAAGGTAATTATTTTCGTCAACTCTCATCTGCATGTTTTGCTGTTTTAGATAAGAGTTATGTTTTTTTATATATTTGGATATTAGTTGATGGGTTTTTCTTTTTTCTTTTTCTTTGGAGATTCTGTGGAACAGCTCGTTACAAAAACAACTCAGGCAAGAAGCTTAACCGTCGATGCAAAGACCCCATTGCTGATTTCGTACTCAACAAAATCACTCAATACATTCGCATCAGTTCCCCATCCTTCTTTAGATGTTCACTTTCTTCCCATTCATGTTGGGGGTGTGATGCTGAAATTATGGTCCCAAAAAAGGAAAGCCCACGAATTTAAAAAACAGCAAAAAGGCCCTTTATTTTAAACCTAAGCGTTTTCATCAAAAGGCTAAAACGCAGCGTTTTTTAGAAAGTATGGAAACCTTGTTGATCTACAAAGTTCCAAGAAGAAATGAAGCAGTATCTTCTCTAGTTATTTCTTCACTCTCCATCTTCTCGCTGGGTTTCTAGATTAAGTTCTTAGTCGTTTGTTCCAAAATCGTGCTTGTGGATTTCATCATCTTCGTTGAGTTTGTGGTTTGATTGGAACGGATTGGTTCGCTAGGGTTTAAGTCCAAGAAGATGGATCGGATCATAAGCGATCTACCAGATGAAATTATTAGGCTAATCGTGAGTCTTCTTGCTTTAAAGGATGCTGCGTCTTTGTTGGTTACCTCAAGGTTGTTTGGGAATCTCTATACCATCATACCAGATCTTGAATTCGATTGCGAAGCTAAGTTTCAGGGGACTTTCACGGATTTCGTCAGTGAAGCAATGGCTCGGCTGGAAACTGCTACGCGCATAAGGAGGTTCTCTTTAAAATATGAAAGGGGTGGTCTTGATCAAGTTCGTATCAACCACTGGCTACGTGATGTGTTAAATCATCGTGGTGTCATGGTTCTTGAAATGGGCATATGTGGTGATAATGGATATACGTTGCCTTTCGAGATCTTCACTTGCAAGACACTCAATAAGCTGAAACTAGGGCGGGAAATTGTTATCAGTCTTCTCCCTGAGAATGCTTTGCTACCAAGCCTTGAGACTCTCGTTTTCGACTCTGTTCGGTTCTGTAATCCTGTTGATTGTGCGTTCAAGGCGTTTATTTCGGCTTGCCCTGTGCTTAAGGAACTAGTCATTGATGGTATGTGCTGGGAAACTTGCGAATGGTCAGGCATCGTGTCTAGTCAAAGTCTTCAAAGACTTACAATTGGTCGTGAACTGTCAGGTTTTGATGGACCTGATCCTCAGTACATTAGTTTTGATACTCCAAGTCTTACCTACTTAGACTACTGTGATTTTGTCCCGGATGGGTACACAACTGTTAATTTCGAGTCCCTTGTGGAAGCTAAGCTCAATCTTCTTGTGATGGTAAATCGCCGATGGGATTGGGAGTTTGCAAATGATGGTGATATCTTGTCTAGCAATGCAACAAATCTGATTCAAGGGATAAGAAATGTCCAGATCCTGGAATTATCATCTCCTTATACTTTTGAGGTAATTGTGTCATTGTTTCTCTTTTGTCTATTCTTTTTATCTTTTTTTATTTCTTGTAGTTGGTAATTACAGTTTCATACAATAATAGAGCATGTATAGGTGAACAAAGCTAGCATTTTAAGGTGCATAGGATGTTGACTCGTTGAATTGATTTGGTTTCAGATGCTTTACTTCTTCCGTGAGGCAATTCCAGTATTTGAAAAGCTACATCATTTAACTATGACGCATGATGATGCGGGATTCTGTTGGAGATTTCTTCCATTTTTGCTAAACAAGGCTCCAAATCTGAAGACTCTTGTTATCGAGGTGTGACAATGTATTTACGACAAACATTAATTTCCAAAACCTCCTAATGTATACTCCTATATATATATATATATATATATATATATATATCTTCAATCTCAAATCCTTCCTCTTGCTGCAGTGTGGATTGCACTGTCTTGAACCTGACAATGTTGAAGAAGCTGACTTTGCTGAAGAACCTGATTATGTTTGCCAGTGTTTGCTGGGATATTCTTGTCTATTGACATGTCCAGTAGAGGTCTTGGAGATAACTTTATGGTATGGCGGGACGACTGGTGAGTTGCAGCAAGTAAAACATTTCTTAGGAAAGTTGCCACGTCTGGAGCTGCTGAAAGTGTATACTTGGAGAAGAATAAGCAATAGCGAGAAGTTAAGAATCCACACTCATATTCAAATGTTTCCGAGAACTTCATCCAACTGCAGGGTCCAGCTCAGTTTTATATGAAAACTAGTAGCTCAAGCATGAAGAACAAACATTGGTCCTCCTAGTTGCTTAAGTCTGGTGGAACATGAATCGGTTTGTGCACATTCTTGGTCACGTTTTATCTCTAGTTACTCCCTGTGATCTTTTATTAATTGGATTCTCCTAGTTATCTTCAGTGTGATTTTATCTACTTTCTAGGCATGATATGATTTGTAACTCAGTTTGCTTCGATGGGCACTTAGTTTATGTCTCAGATGATCATATGAACTTCAGTCCTACGTGAGAAAAAAATTTAATCATAAAGGGGATGATTTTTTTGTGAATGTTTCGGGATTGTACTTTCTAAGAGCAATTGTCGATCGCAATTGGGACTACCTCGAAGTTTGAACAACTTGGTCTCATCTTAATTAATCAAAAAATCAAAACGGCTTCGTAGAATCAGTCCCTCCTCACTCGATTGGATCTTTGCACGCGATGTTGTAGATGACCATTAAGGAGAATCAAATGCGATCCCGGATTAATGATATAATTCCGAGTTTATCTTTCTCAAGTCTCAGATAAAACTCCTCAAGGGAAAAAGAAAAGAAGAGACCAACCTAAACAGCTTCGTTATGGGTTTTAATATTACAACTGGTTGTACATCTTAGAAAGTAATGGAACTGTTTGATAATCATCATGTATTATTAGTTTTTTTTTTGTTTCATCTCTTTTATCATCAATTTAGTAGACAAAAATGATATGCCACGTGAAATGATTATTTCTGGGAGTTGATTATGCCATGTCAAAAATGGTGTATTATTTCCTCAGCATTTTATTAGTTGTCCTGTACGTATATTATCTTCAAAATTTTGGGGTTGGTAAAAGGAGAGATTAAAGTCGTTTAACAGATTCCATGTTTTAATTTGTATAGAGAATTCATCTAACGTTTGTTTTTAATAGGCTATAGGTTTGGTAATTGACTTCAATTTATCATTATACGCATACGATCTAGTGTTCTACTTAATACATCAAATGTTCGATTTGATGTACACACATTATGTTATAGACTTCCCTGTGATATCCAAAATCTAGAAAGACGTTACGAAGATTAATTATGATGAATTCACCCAAAGATCAACCACTGTTTCATTATACAACTATATATATAACCACACGTCCAATTGTCCAAATAAATGTAATCTATGAACATATCATGATTCGTTAAGGATGATGAATATATATATATATTTTAAAAGGATGATGAATAATTAATTATCATCATGCGGATAGGACATCAACGATGCTTTGCATGACGTTTACTTGCATGCTAAGACACTTGATGTAATGAGCCGTCTCCACCATCAGTTTTAACGTCTCCATATCTCCACCACCCGACACGACTGTTCTCAGCCTATCCGTATCCGTCGTCTCGTACCTCCTCAAACGCCGCTGCCATATCCTTCCTCTGATGACGTCAGTGAAAACGCATATTTGTGGCTATGCTTAATATACAAGTAAATAAGACACACAAGCTTTGTTTACGAGGTTCGGTTTTTCCTACATCTTCGGGACCTAGTCCAGAACGAATCCACTAGAACAAGATAGCAATTACAGCTGTATATGATAAAAGCACTACTATGCCTATCATTATTTTCTAGATGAATACCATCAAAAGATCTCTCTATCTTGTTGATGTGGCGACACCACAAATCCTGTGTGCATCTCTTGAAACTACCTTGAAGGGCGCAAGTCTTTCCTATTATACAACAAATAGGAATTTTCTATTATACAACAAATAGGAAAGTTTCTCTCCATGATCCCATCTTGAATTTTCCATTCAAGATGTTCATCCTGCTCAACAACCGCCACTTGGCTTGTCCAAGTCGGCCTTAAGCTTCTATACTCAAACTCTTCAATTCAGCTTCTTGTACTACTTCATGTATTAACGTCGGACTAGTACAAGAACTGCTTCAGACGTTTGATACCATCTCCATTGAATCTGACCCTCTTGGCTTGTCCAAGTTGTCCCCAAACTTCTGTATTTCAACTCTTTAAAGTACTCACACAGTTCGACGTCATGTATAACTTCATGTAATACCTCTTGTACTACTTTGGAACTTCACATATGTATTTACTGCAACTGTGTCAAGTAGTGCTTCAACAACTTTGTTAGTTCTGCTGATTGTCTTCACACCATCTATGAGACATCTGTGATGATTCTATTTTGTTGTCTCATATATCACAATGTTGTATGACATCCTGATTTAGTAGCAATCCCATGACATGTTTCGAACAACTTATAAAACTCACTCAACACATACACCTTCAGTCAGCACCTGATGATCTCTTCTTTGGTTTTGTGCTGGCTTGGGCTCGACGATGGAGCCTCCACAAAATGGCTCTGCTCCCTGTCTGGCTAGTCCCTCCCGCGGCTCTGGCCATGGAGACGTAAGCAGCAGTCTTGATCTTCCTCACTCGCTCGGTTGTTTTCTTCGGACCGATGAAGGATTTTCGTCTTCTCAGCTTTGAGAGAGAATGAAGGAAGTGGACGGCATAAAGGTTTTTTCTCGGGGTGTTTACGTTTAGGCTGTGAGTTGTAGATGAGGCCATCGCTCTATGTATCGTGGTTCAGAAACACAAATGAAGAATAAACTTAATCTATATATAACGGAGAAAAAAGAAAGACCATAGATTTTACAAGTACATAAAAGGCAATTCACTTTTTGAAGATTATATTGTGTATACGTGTAATTGCCTTTAATTGTATACTTTTCATTAATTTAAACAGGTTTGTTATCTTGTGTACTATTATTATTCATTCTATATATTATAAATTAAGAAAAACATGTACATCGATTTATGTTTATTGAAGATTAACACATGAAGCTATTTGAATCCATCCATATACTATACAAGCTGCGATTATATTTGTCATTAACAATACATCTTATTTTATTTTAAAACATTTTTTTTCAAAAAAAAAGAGTGCTATTAACCTTTTTATATTCTAATAATGAACAATTACATTTGTTTTGTTTTGGAGTACTCTTCAAAAAAACATAGGCACGTCAGTGTCCGACAATCCGAATCCAAAACTGGTTTTAGGAATTGCAGTGAACAAAATATACATCTGGAACTATGGTAATAGAAGAATGAAACTAAAACTGGAGTTGGACAAGTAGGTCCACAATTGGGCCAACCACCACATGAAAGCACATGGCCACAAACCTTTACGCATCCACTTTCTCTAATCTTATCCTTAAATTAATTATTGCTAACCAATATCTTTTGTTCATAATTACACGGTTAGTCAGTCCTCTCTCTCTCTCTGTGTATTCTAAACTAAAACATTTGAAATACAATATTTAAATTTGAAGGTATTTCTTAATCACTTCAAATCTAAATTTGTTTTAAGAATAAAGGCGGCTGAGTAAGCTTGAACTTGCAACTATGAACAGTCTGCACGAACAATTGAAAACACACTCCTCCCTCCGGTCCATAAGCGCTGCTGACATGTGGCTTCTCTGTTCGTTATAATTTCCGTTGAAACAAACATGTTGGCCTTTCCCTCCATTTTATTAAATTTATTGTTATCAAGTACAATAGTTGCATATTCGCAGTACTTATTAAACCCCTCTATAAAGCGTGACAAGATGCACTTTTTTTTTTTTGTTTTTGAAAAATACTTTTTAAAATCCATCTTATGAATTGATCGTGAATATTTTGTTTTTCGCTTACGGAAGTAGTTTGCTAACCAATAATCTCATTATTAATTAAAGAAAGGAATTCTGATTATTTTATAAGAATAAGAGATTCAATAAAATAAATAAATATAAATGGCCAATACGTTCATCCGTATACCATGCTCAAATTTCTCCAACAAAAAAAAATGAGGTAGAAAAAGAGATAGTACAATAGAGAAGATCACAAGTTTGCATGTTGATGGCCCATATTAACATTCTATATTTAAGGGCCGTAATTGTTTGTCTGATTTATTTAATGCATGTTTTTTAATATATATATATATATAGTATATATAATGCAATATGTTTATCAAAGTATATATACTTGGAATTTTAATTGGATCTATATATACAAGTGTACTACATTCAACGTGATCGATCATCGTACTAATTAACACAAACTATTAAGTTCACCGTCCTACAAATTTCTGAATGTGAAAACATAATCCTACCGGTTTTTTACTATCCTAGATTCAAGTAGAATACATCATCAAGGATAAAGGATCCATTACCCCATATTGTCGAACCGAAGATGATAAAACATATCAAGAGTAGTAAAATAGAGCAAATTTACACGCACACGGACAAAAAAAAAAGGATAACAATTGATAAGAGAGAATCGAATGGCAGTAGATATTACAAAGTTTGTATATACAAATACCAATTGATCACACCTTTATTCACGACAAGAGAAAATACAACAATATGACGTATACAAAATACAACCAAACACAAAAAAAAAAACACGTAATACACAACTATAATCATATTACGTACATTTACTTCTTTTTTCTTTGTTTAACCACATGATTGATTAGTTGATGATAATTATAAGAGGCCAGAGTCGAAAACGACACCTGTTGACGGCAACCACGATTTCCCGTCAATGAAACCCGAGACGGTAAACCCTTGAGCTTCGGTCAACGTCAACGCCGGGTGATACCCGGCCCA
>NC_025690.1:18610625-18627528 GCF_000633955.1 Camelina sativa
AAAAAAAAAAAAAAAAAAATTAGGAACCTAAAGTAAGGAAAAGTAAATAAAAGAACAAGAACACACAACCTAAGTACTCGATGCAAGTTTTTTATATACAACTGTTAGGTTGCCCAAAAATAAACCTTAAACTTCAACATAAAAAAATATCATAAATATAAAATATAACGTTCTCTAAATCTCCTTTACATGTTAAGAAAAAACATTAGTTTAACATGTCCGGGATTTAGAGAATATAGTAAATATTTCCATGAGAATTTGACCTAAAGTACNTACCGATGATCCAGGACCCGAGTTCCCAAATTCTCCGTAATAAAGAGTCTTCAAAGCGAAGCTACTGGACCAAGGAGACCAACCCGAAGGGTGAATCGAACCGTCCAAAAACGATTGCATCACAACTGTCCTAGAATACTCTTTCCATGGACGACCCAAATAAGTCCCGATCGAACCGGTGATTCTGCAATTATGGATAGATATTCCCGTATTCTGATTCGGGTCGGACCGGCCCTGGGCCGTTACGTAGTTTTGTTCTGACGAGCCTTTCCGAGATACGAGGTTGCAGCTTTGGAAAACGACTGCGGAGTTTCCGAAGATGAAATCCACGGTGCCGGTAATGTCGGTTTCTCTATAGAATTGTCGTTTGGAGAGTGTGTACAGTGAGTCTTGGTACCCATCTATTGAGCATCTGTATACCACGGACCTGTCTGATCCTACCCGTAATGCCACAGCTTGTTCTGCGTTTGGTCCCGCACTGTTCACGAATGTTATGTCCCGAGCTATGAATCCATCCCCCATAGCGGCTGCCATAGGAAAAAAAAAAAAAAAAAAATTAGGAACCTAAAGTAAGGAAAAGTAAATAAAAGAACAAGAACACACAACCTAAGTACTCGATGCAAGTTTTTTATATACAACTGTTAGGTTGCCCAAAAATAAACCTTAAACTTCAACATAAAAAAATATCATAAATATAAAATATAACGTTCTCTAAATCTCCTTTACATGTTAAGAAAAAACATTAGTTTAACATGTCCGGGATTTAGAGAATATAGTAAATATTTCCATGAGAATTTGACCTAAAGTACGACATGAAAAAGACTATAGTTACGTACATAGATTTTTTAAACGTCTTGATTTTTCTTTCTCGGACAACCATTAGGTTCTTGATTAAGACATTTTTAATTCTATGATTAATTTATTTTAGTGAAAATCTCACCGACAGTAGCGGATTGGTAAGTATTCCAGCCACCTCTGTTACTTCTGCTACCGACGATTACTGTTTTGCCCTTCCCGTCACCAACCAACATAACGTTCTTCTGTTTGCTCGGAATATTGAGATTCTCTTTATAAGTTCCGGCTGCTAAATGGATCACGCTTCTGCCACTTCCCTCCGCCAAAGACGCCAAGGCTTCGGCTATGCTCATGTGTGTCCCGCTTCCGTCGGCTGCCACCACCGCGTGAGGTCTCAGCTCTTCTACCGTAGCTTCTAAAAGCTTCCGGTCCGACGAAGAAACCCACGTCGGAAAATCATGATCCGACAACAGTTTCCGACCACCAACTACACCAGACGAAGAAGAAGTTTTCCGTTTATCGGACACGAACATGTCTAGGGAAGTGGTCAGTGAACCGGTGAGCTTTCTTGCGAAGGAATCCATCGCGACTCCGTCTTTGTTGAAGCTAGATTTCTCGCTGAGGCTTTGCTTACAGGTCTCTTGATTAGTCAAGGCCGCACTTAGCCATGTGTGGACATCATCGTTGACCTGATCTTTACTCTTGACGTCAACGATGCGAGACAGCATGTCGAGTGTGTCGTCAAGCAGCTCAAGGCAGTCGTTGACAGGATCGATCANCAGTGAGTCTTGGTACCCATCTATTGAGCATCTGTATACCACGGACCTGTCTGATCCTACCCGTAATGCCACAGCTTGTTCTGCGTTTGGTCCCGCACTGTTCACGAATGTTATGTCCCGAGCTATGAATCCATCCCCCATAGCGGCTGCCATAGGAAAAAAAAAAAAANAACGAGAATAATGTAGTTGCCATTGTGATTTATGTGCAATGTTAATTAATGATTCGTGTGTAGTAGAGAAGAAGTGTTATGTGCTTGCTAATCTATATATAGTTTCATAATAAACTACTACTACTAGTTCTTTTAAAAAATAAACAAGCAAAAAAATAAAGAAATAAAACTAGTACTAAGAAGAACCTTTTGAAAAGGAAGGGGACCAAATTCATAATTTCCAGTTCCAGAGGTTGGGATGAGACTTTTTATTTATTTGTAGCCCGTTTTGATATATCGAGTTAGAAGAAATTTCTGAGTGGAAAAAATCCGGTAAGAGTTAAGCTGTAAATAAGATGTCTTTAGATTAATATTATTACATATATCTATATATATATATATATAAATCAAATGATAAAGTTATTCAAATGATCATTAGATTTCTTACCTCTTCTTCTTAAGTATTTTTAAATAAATTTGTTTATAATTAGAGTGGCGCAATAAAAGTTTGTCTGTAATGTTGATGTATAACCATATATGTATAGCAGTTAATTTTACTTGTGGTTTTAAGGTTTTAATGCACCAGATAATATAAACTTAAGTTAATCTTTCTTCATATATAAAGAAGATTACATTTGATCGAGTATCGTAAACATATTGGTTGTATACTTGTATTAGTGATAATCTTGTGCCATAGCATGAATTCATATTCGGTATTATATATGTGTGAGTAATATTATATATGTGGTTATTTAAACGGTAGAAAAAAAACTGTCAATGTTTTTCAATCATAGTTTGAATATGATCATATACCGTTATTGTTCACACTTCACACGAGTAATTTTTCAAAAGTCAGTTTTCTATTATCAAATATTCATCCGTCATTTCCGTCTTTGGTTGTAATTATATTCTATCGTATCACGATGCTACGTAAACGCAGTATATAAAGGTTGTTGGCAAGATATTAGGCTATTTTGTATGTGTTTGATCTTTTCAGATTTTTATTTATTTCGTTATTACTGCATGACTCTTTAAAGTTTTAACCAGTTATATATATACTAGCAAAATCAAGAAGGAAACTAAAATATGGAAACCTATAAAAGAATAATCCAATTTTGCCTTTTTTGCATATAAGACAGCCATCATCCCTTCCTGTCCGGTAATAATTGATGGCTTTTTGAAAGGCCGATTCGTTTTGTTTCTTATCATTAATTTTAATTGGTTTACAATGATTCATTATCAATAACCCTTCTGTTTTTCGATAGATAACAATTTACAGATTGTTGTGTATAATTACTTTAAATTTGTGAAATTATTAAACGACAATAAGTAAGTGTTTTAGTTTTAAAAGTATACTTCAATTCTCATGACATCTAAAACGTAAATCGTATAGTAGCGCGCAATGTTCGCAATCATGAATCATTTGCATTTCTATTTCCTAGATGTGTTTTCAAAAGAAATAAATTGATTTGATACAGCGTTTGTTAATATGCGTGTTGGATCTGATCTTATGTTGTTTGTGATAAAAGGAGTGTTTCGTTGACCGCTATGTTTATTGGTTTGGTCTCAGGCTCTCAGCTTATGTTTTCTACGGTTATGACTTGATTTCACAAATAGCGAAAAAGAAGATAATGAAAAGAAAAAAAAAAAAATAAGCTGGTTCCCACTTAAATTTAACCAATCAAAATAAAAATGCCTGAAAAAATATTGAAGTAAAGCGTAACTCCTTGCGAGAAAATTAAAATGGCAAGACTGTGTATAATGAGGATCATATATCCGAAGTATATTTTATATAAAAAGTTGTTTAAATGGTTTGTTTTGTTTTTCAAAACAAAATTAATTATATATATATATATATATATTTATATATATATATATATTAACATGATTGCGAATATTGACATTTATATAGGATGGGGTTGCCAAAAAAAAATTGCATGAGATGTAATGTTAGAACAACTTTTTAAATGATTTTATGAATGGGCCCCAATATTCTTCTAAGCATGTAATGATTTTAATGCAAACTCTTCTTAGACGAAAGCAGAAACCTTTAACTAGTCGTGCTTTAGATGTTGTCAGACTGTAGCAATCTAGCTACTAAATATTTGATGTGCTAGCAAATATTTTCGAAAAGAAGTTTCATATATTTCCGTGAAGAAACGATTCACATTTAGTATATATTTCTCTTTTAATTGAGCTAATGGGTAATATTAGGTTGTAAATTTTTTTTGTTGATGTAAAGTAAAATGAAACCAAACCTTTTTTTTTGTTGATGTTCAAATCAGAAAGTGATAATGTAATAAAACAGATTGGAGTTAGGATTTTTTTAGTAATTCAAAAAAAGGAAAAGAAAAAAGGATGTGATAATGCATGTGAAACAGATATTGACAACAAAACTAAAATTCAAATTTAAATACCTAAATATCATAGAGAAATTCAAGACAAATATCGCATGATATCTACATGGATAAATGATTCCACCAAACGCACATGGATGTGTAAAATTTATAATTAATGAGATCGATATCAAGACCCTATATAGTTCTCAGTCCGTCGTCGTCGTCAGTATAATACCCAACAACTTAGTCCCGCCGGAAACAAATTAATTAAAGCCTCAACTACATTTCAATTATCTAAAGAGAACTTGTCGACTCTCAATTAGTGTATTAGAATTTGCATTGTACTCCTAGTTATCACATGTTTAATTTTAAAATTCGTGTCAAAAACCTCCACTCACACACTAAAAAAGGTTTACGGATTTTGTCCATTTAACTGTATTAATGTCTATAGATCTACGTAGAAAAATGTATCATTAATTTGAATATGTTAATGAAGATCGGATAGTCAAGAGATCATCATAATAGTATATATATAATTAAAGAGTGTAGCTAGCTAGGCACAGTTTTACATATATTTCATATTGATTTAGGGTTAGATCATATGCTCGATAACTGATCATACTGAAACAAGATATGTTAAACCTACAGAGATTATAAAAATATACACTATATATATATATATATATATATAAGGTTTGATAATAGTAAATGTTGGTCACCAGAGGATCGATACAAAATAAAGGCTAATCATGTATCTTAATTTACATTTTTACAAATGTTCACTATATATATAGGGACGATCGAGTACCATAGGTTGAGTACATATATCAAACATTACAAAATTAATATATATATCTAAAAAATACAATTGTAATACTCCGTACGAACATATTCAACTAACAGAAAATAAATAATTTTGAAGTACACTGCAGAATGGACGGAACAAAGTGGGTGGGTTTGCTTTTAGGTGACCTCTATAGTCTATAGTATCAGTTCTGATCCTTAAATTTGTAGTACTACCAAAAAACTAGAAGATAGAATCTTCGTTTAACTTTTCATGGGAGAATAAAGAAAACATATTCCGTTCATATTTATAGGAATATAGACACACACGTAAACACAAAAAGAAAGGAAAATAATATGATCAGGAAGATTAGCGAAACAAGAAGTCTACCACTTGGGCCATGAAGATGTCTTTGTCTTTGAGTTGAAATCTGAGCTGGAAAACATGCATGCCACTAAAGACTAAACGCATTGATGCTCTCTGTTGTCATTGATTTATCAAAATCCTTTTTTTTTTCTTGTATTGATCACGATCAATGACCGTTTCGTATTCACATCGCAACTTTAGTCTATATATTTCAATATTTATCTCTATATCGTTATGGAAAATCCGATCATTAGGAAATTAAAATATGAATTAAGTTTTGAAACAGAGACAAGATCGTGAGGGTTATATACATTGACACAAATAAAAATGGACCCAATATTAAGACGTTGGTTGTATGATGAAGCCAAAGAATTGACTTATTTTGGAGATATATGCGTGTTGACTTCATCTCCTCTAAAGTTCTAAGTCGTTAGTTAGAAAACACGCACACAAAAACACCATTACCTCAGAATACGTAATGCATATTCACATGAGTTTTGTTTTAATATGTAATCTCCTGATATTCAACATAAATCTTTTTATGATTATAAGTTTTTGATACTATATAATGATTTTGTAAGAAGATGTTATTTCTATACACAACATAAATGCATATATATTATCTATTATCATAAACGATCATCACATGCAATATAATGATTTGTATTATTAATTAGTATTGTTTTGTGTTACTACTTTAACGATCAAACTCGCATCAACATGATTAAGTAAATATAAGATTAATATATAATGCACAATCTACATAAAATAATTAAGATTAGAAAAGATTAGACGGCATTAGAAATTATTTTTATATATCCATAACTATACAATTTCCGGTTGTGGGTCTGTGATAAATCAATACAGTCCATAAGTTTTTCGCCAAAAAGGCCAAAGATAAAGAAAAGGATATATGGTCTATCAGTATCTTGGGAACGTCAATTATTACCTAGCTCAATACTAGTTGTTGATTAAACTAGGGCAAAAAAACTAGCTAGGTATACGTTTTCTTGCCCTTTATATAAGTTTTGTTATAAAAAAAATAACATTTTTATTCATCTTTCCTCTCAAAGGGAAATATCTTTCCTTTTTCTGTAAGTTATTCGTAAAAATTAGATCGAAGAATAAGCTGAAAACTGAAAAGTAATCGTTAAATATGATACAGTATGAAAAATCACTGATCTGTTATGGGTTATAAATCTTATGATTATCATGCTCTGTATGTTGCTGTAATTGATCTTCTTCTTCTTTCTTTTTTTGTTAAAGGATACGTAATTGATCTTTATAATAATATACTTAAAATACTACAAACAAAAAAACAAATAAATAAAACATATATAGCGTCGTCGTATTTACTACTCGAATTTTCTTTAAATCAATTAGGTTAACTGCAAAAATTAATGTTAGAATCACTTTCAAGGAATTGGTCATATTCTCGATCTATTAACCTCGTAATAATAATAATAATAATATGTCAGTCTGTCGGTTGTCTTCGAATTCTTTTCCGTTGTTAAGTTGAAGTTTGGTTATCAAATTAATAAAAGTAGAAAAAAAAAGGTTTAGAAATGAATGCAGACTAATGAATTCGATTAAGGGATAGAAATTGATTGATTTGATTCGTTTGCATAAAGCACGAAAATGAAGGTTTTAGAAGTGTCATTGGCACCTAACGCTTTTGTTATAATTCGTTTAACAGAAACGAAAAGTCATTAGTCCACTGTTTCATATACATTTCAAATTTAATAAAGGCAGAAAAAAAAAGAGCTCAATAAAAATCTTAAAAGTTTCTAGCCATATTGGCAAAGAAAATAAATAAAAAGACGACACTCATACTAACAACGTATAGTATATGTGTAAAAGTTTACTTTTACACAATATGAAAGTCATTCCACTTGAAATTTCATACTGTGTAAAAGATCAACTCATCTCTTGATGCTTTGAAACATGATCCTGTGGCGGCAAGATTAGTTCTCAGATTGGAGAATCCACCTATATTGTCCCCCGATGTTAACAAGCAGAAGGGTTTTGTCTTTGGTTATCCAAGCGATCAAGTTCATTATGAGGCTAGTGGAAAAGGACATCACATGATGAGCGGCAGTGAGGGCACACGTAAGGAACCAGGTATCAGAGAAGTGCAGTCGGATGGTGGGGTGTGTTCTGGGCTTTATGGTTCTTCTTTGTTCTATCAGGATGGTCCAACGGGTTTCAATGCGGGTCTCTCTGAAGCCGGTTGTTCCGGGACTATTTTGAAAAAGCTAAAACAAAGATGAAGACCATATAAAGCTCAGCGCAAGAAAGAAGTAGATCAAAGTACGGGAGGAGATAAAGAACTACTAGTGTATAACTCCTCTAAGAGAAAAGCTGCGGATGAAGCTAAATCTACATCAAAAGACGCTAAGCGCAAAACCCAAGAGGCAGCCCCAAAGGAGGGGCAGTCCAAGTGGTAATGAGCATGATCAGCTGGAATTGTCAGGGCTTGGGGTGGCCTCATGATCTGACGATTCCTCGTCTCAAGGAAATGCGTAAAGAACATTTTCCGGAGATCCTGTTCTTGATGGAAACAAAAAATAATATTAATGTAGTTGTTGATCTGCAATGCTGGTTGGATTATGCAAGAGTTTTTACCGTAAATCCAGTCGGTTTAAGTGGTGGTCTGCCTCTGTTTACCAAGGAAGGAGTCACATTAGATATGAAGTTTTTTGATAAGAATATGATCGATTTCCATGTTCAGTTTGGTTCAGTTGAATATTTTGTCACTTGCGTATATGGAGACTCGATGGTCAGTGATAGAGCCAAAGTGTGGGAAAGACTTTCAAGAATCGGTATTCATCGGAAAGAAGCTTGGTGCATGATGGGAGACTTTAATGACATTTTACACAATGGTGAGAAACTTGGTGGTCCTTTGAGGGGGGATTCGTCATTCTTACCTTTCAAGAACATGCTCAGCAACTGCTAGATGGCTGAGCTTTTCTAGCTATGGTAATGGGTTCACTTGGAGAGGTAAGAGAGGAACATCTTGGATTCAAAGTAAGCTAGATAGATGCTTTGGAAACAAAAAATGGTTCAAAAGATTTCCCATCTCAAATCAAACCTTTATGGAAAAGAGAGGATCTGATCATAAACAAGTTTTAGTCAAACTTTCCTCAGTAAAGGAACCATACAGAGGCAATTTCCGGTTTGACAAGAGATGTTTCAATAAACCACACGTCAAACAAGCAATTTCTATTGCGTGGAATGCAACAAATCTTCGCAGGAACGGTGTGGTCTCGGAAAGATTGATCAGTTGTAGAAAAGCTCTTAGCAGATGGAAAAAGGAGAACAACACAAATGCTCTATAAGAAATCTCTCAACTTCAACATAGTCTAGAGTTGGAACAGTCTTCGGGATCTCCAAACACTTTTAGACTGAGAACTTTGAAGAAAAATCTGTGTAAAGCTTATCGAGAGGAAGAGATCTACTTGAAGCAAAAGTCTCAAGAAAAGTGGTCAAGATCGGGTGATAAAAATACAAAGTATTTTCACGCTTCAGTCAAAGTGAATAGAAGGAAGATTAGACTTGAAAGACTGATTGACATCAATGGTAATGCTCAGAAATCAGAAGCATCAAAAGGTTCAGTGGCAACTAATTACTTTCAAGTTCTTTTCTCCTCCACGAATCCTGATTCTTTTCAAGAAATCTTCCAAGATTTTCAGCCAAGAGTCTAAGCCTCGATGAATGAACATCTTTGTTGGTCTGTTACTGTGGAGGAGGTGAAAGAAGCTGTTTTTGGTATCAAACATTCAAAGTGCACCGGGAGCTGATGGGTTCACGGGGTTCTTCTTCCAAGAGTATTGGTCTATTATTGGAGCTCAAGTAACATCTGAGGTTCAGGCCTTCTTCATCTCCGGTGTATTCCCTGAGGAATGGAATTACACCCAGATTTGTTTGCTGCCAAAAAAAGGAGAACCATGAGCATATGTCAGATCTTCGTCCTATAAGCTTACGTTCAGTTCTTTACAAGATAATCTCTAAGATCATCATCAAGAGGCTTAAACCTTTTTTGAATGAGATTGTCTCCCCAAATCAGACAGCCTTTGTGCCTGATAGGCTGATCTCTGACAATATCTTAATTGCTCATGAGTTAGTCCATTCCTTGAAAACAGATAAAATTATCTCAAATGAGTTCATGGCAATTAAATCAGACATGTCAAAGGCTTTTGACAGAGTGGAGTGGAACTACTTAGAATTGTTGTTGAGTGTTCTGGGTTTCAGGTCAATATGGGTCAGTTGGATTATGAGGTGTGTAACGACGGTCTCCTACACGGTTTTGATCAATGATCAACCTTTTGGTCTGATCAAACCGAAAAAGGTTTGCGACAGGGGGATCCCTTGTCCCCGTTTCTTTTCGTGTTATGTACAGAGGGGCTTACACACCTAATGAACAAAGCTGAAGCACAAGGTATCATCAATGGGATTCAATTCTCTTCAGAAGGTCCATCAGTTCATCATCTTCTATTCGCAGACGACAGTTTGTTTCTGTGCAAAGCTGAGCTACCTCAATGTGAAGCTTTAAAGAACATTCTAAAAGTATATGGAGATGCAACAGGACAGAGGGTGAATGTTATAAAGTCTTCGATAACATTTGGAGATAAAGTGGAGGAAGATAAGAAAAAGGATATCCAAGAGCTTTTAGACATCTTTGCAGAGGGTGGGGCAGGAACCTACTTGGGTCTCCGTGAATGTTTTAGTGGCTCAAAGATCCAACTCCTGGATTATATGAAGGAAAGACTTAAATCCAGATTCTCAGGCTGGTTTGCTCGATCCCTGTCTCTTGGTGGCAAAGAAATTCTCCTCAAGGCTGTTGCTATGGCGACACCGGTCTATGTCATGTCCTGCTTCAAATTGCCGAAAACCACTATCACCAATCTCACTAGTGCTATGTCAGATTTTTGGTGGAATGCAGTGGAGCATAGAAGGAAAATCCACTGGGTGAGTTGGGAAAAATTTGTTTATCCAAAGAGAATGGAGGTCTTGGATTCAAGGATTTGGAAGACTTTAATCAAGCTCTTCTTGCTAAACAAGCCTGGAGAATCCTGCAAGAACCTAACTGTCTTTTTGCTCAGGTGATTAAGAGTCGTTACTGCAAAGATGCTGATTTTTTGGAAGCAGGAATTGGAGTTAGACCTTCCTTTGGCTGGTGCAGTATTCTTCATGGCAGAGATTTCCTTGTCAAAGGTTTGAAGAAGAAGATTGGCAATGGTTATTCGGTCAGAGTATGGATGGATCCTTGGATTTTTGACCACGTTTGGAGAGCACCTTACCGGAAAAATATCTTTTTTGATTGGACGTTAAGAGTTTCTGAGCTGATCATTCAACAGACAAGATCTTGGAACAATGAAATCTTGGATACTCTTTTCTTTCCCAATGATATTTGTTGTATCAAAAAGCAGAAACCGGTGATTAGCAAAGAGGATTTCTGGTGCTGGGAACACACAAAGAGTGGGGATTACACTGTCAAATCCGGATATTGGCTTGCTAGTACTTTGAAAAATCCGGCCCTTCTTCAGGAAGCAGAGATGCAACCCTCCCTCAATGGCATTAAGAACAAGGTTTGGTCTCTTCAAACAGTCCCCAAGATCAAAGCGTTCCTGTGGAGAGTAGTTAGTGATGCTCTTCCTGTATCGGACTTGATATCAAAAAAAGGAATTAAGCTGGATTCCAGATGTCAAATTTGTGGCAATAAAGGAGAATCAATCAATCACGTCCTATTCACATGTACGCTAGTAAGGCAGGTGTGGGCTCTAACAGGTTATCCCTATCCTCCATATGGTTTTGATGAGTTATCAGTACACTCAAATTTCCATTATCTGTAAACATCGTCAAAGAACCCAGATATACCCATTGAAATCAGAAGGCTCTTCCCTTGAATTCTCTGGCGGCTCTGGAAGAATAGAAATTCATTCTTCTTTGAAGCAAAAATGTTTGATCCTGTTGATACAATTTCAAAAATTAGAGAGGATGCAGAGCAGTGGAGTATATCTCAACATGTTGACCTTGCAAGCGACGAGGCGGAAGAAGCTGAGGATCGTAACCAAACTTCACATTGGAAACCACCTCCGCCAGGTTGGTTAAAGTGTAACATTGGCATCTCTAGAGCTCAAAAGAACAAGATATCAGGTGCATCCTGGGTTCTGAGAGATGAGTTTGGTAGGGTGCTTATTCATAGCAGAAAAGTTCAAATGGGATTTTTGGTTAAAGATGAAGCAGAATTGCAAGGCTTTCTTTGGACGGTTCAAAGCATGATAAGTCACAAGATTACGAAAGTCATTTTTGCTTTTGAATCAGCTGCGCTTGTAGGGGTGATCTTAAGACCCAAAGCATGACCCTCCTTTGCTCATCAACAAGCAGAAATGTTGCTGCAACTAACTACAATTCAAGACTGGAGAGTACAACTAGAGAAGCCATCTGAAAACAGAGGAGCTTCTCTCATTGCTCAGAGTGTTCCAAATTATGCCTTGTTACAATCATATGTAGCCACTGGCTTTCCAGGCTGGTTACAGGAACTCTTTGAACATGAGAGACTTTCTTCCTCTTTTTAATTTTTGGTTTCTGTCTCCCTTTAAGCTAAAGTGTTTAGAACCTATTTTTTGGAGAGATAAATTGATTCTGTGTGATCACTTTCCTTTAGTAACTTTTGATTAGACTACAAAGTTATTACTTGTAATCCTTTTTTATATGAATGGAAAACCCAGATGACAAAAAAAAATAATAAAAAATTCATCGACACCGTACAAAATAAAGATAGCATCATTAATTCATCTTCAGTCATTTAAGTTTTTATCTTTTTTTTTTTCCTCCCTTAATCATATGGAAAATATATCATTGTGGTCAATTTGTCATAAACACTACACTGAATTTGATGCACTTAATCAAATGAAATCATAAAACAAGTTGACGAAGAAAAGTTCTAAATAGTAACTTACTATACAAAACTTTCTAAATTTGAAAAACCCACCAAAAATTTAGGCGAAACAAAAAAAAAATCCGAAAATTGAAATCATCGAGTATGATATTGAATCACTGATATTACTGATCTGTTGACTTGGAGCATTAATTAAAATAAAATTTATGCAGTACATCATTTTACGTATAGCCAATCATGAAACTGTAGACAGAAACACAAACATTTCAAAAAGGGATCTGGTAACGTAATTACTAATCAAGCCCGCATTATCATATAACATTGACCACTTTTTCGTTTTTTTTTTTTTTTTTCCTGCAAAAGCATAAATTATAATGAACAAAATTTTGGTTATAATTTAGCTTATTTAGATTTAACAAATCAAAATTGACCGTTTATTACAATCAAAAATCAATTAAAAAAAGAATACAGTGATAGACAGAGCTTCATTGGCAATGGCTGCAGATGAACAGAGTTTTAAGAACGACTCAAATCAAACAATAAAGCTAAGTAAATGTGACAAACATAAATAATAAGTAAAAAATTTAAAAAAACTATGTGCTTTTTTTTTTTGATATATGTAATGCCTCCAATCCCAATCGGAGAACATAAAACCTCCCTAAGGTTCTCTGTTCTATCTGAAATAAAGATAAAAAAAAAAAGAAAAAAAAAGAACCCGGAATGGGTTTTGTCTTTTGTTTTGGTCTTTTGGAAGATTAAAAAAAAAAAAAAAAAAAAAAAANACTTAAATCAAATGAAATCATAAAACAAGTTGACAAAGAAAAGTTGTAAATAGTACCTTACTATAACATTGACCACTTTGTCGTTTTTTTTTGTTTTTTCCTGCGAAAGCATAAATCATAATGAACATATTTTTGATTATAATTTAGCTTATTTAGATTTAACAAATCAAAATTGACCGTTTATTACAATCAAAAATCAATTTAAAAAAAAATACAGTGATAGACAGAGCTTCATTAGCAATGGCTGTAGATGAACATAGTTTTAAGAACGACTCAAATCAAACAATAAAGCTAAGTAAATGTGACAAACATAAATAATAAGTAAAAAAAATTAAAAAACTATGTGCTTTTTTTTTTTTGATATATGTAATGCCTCCAATCCCAATCGGAGAACATAAAAACCTCCCAAAGGGTTCTCTGTTCTATCTGAAATAAAGATAAACTAAAAAAGAACCCGGAATGGGTTTTGTCTTTTGTTTTGGTCTTTTGGAAGATTAAAAACAACAATAAAAAAAATTGATGATGGCGATATAGAATGCAAAACTGGAGATGGCAGAGATTGGTCTCTCTTAAGACACGACTTGACTAATGAGAGTCGACCTGACTCACCTCTGATAAGCCTCTCTTTATCTTTTGAGGATAAAGAGGCTTACTAAAAAAAATGCAGCCAAAATGAGAGAGTAACGATTGGCTTTTTCAAGGCACTGAGCCGTGGAGAACTCAGGAAGCAACTGTTGCAGAAGATTGCTTCTCAAGTTTCTCCTTTAGAATCTCGGCTCTTCTCTGCTCCGTGTGCTGAGCTATAGTGCTTGCGAGTCCATGGTAGTGCGTGTCTAGTGTCTGGGTAAGGCTCTGGAACCTGGGCGAGTCCGATACTTGCATTGCTATATATATAAAACAAAAAGATTATTTAAATAATAATGTCAAATATACATGGCAAAAAGATCATATAATATCAATTCCTCTTATACCTGCGACTGCATCCATGAATAGTACGAATGGATCGACTTCATCAATTGGAGAGTCTAATTCCTCATCGTCGCTAAAATCATCATCTGAAAAGTCATCATCGTCGCTGTAAGAGCGGAAGTCCTTTGCCTGATGATAATACACAAAAGAAGCAAACTTAGTGAGCTACTACGACAAACACATTGCACCTTTCATGAGATCATTTAGAGGATTAGTTTAAGTCAAAGAAGACAGACCTGTGCTGCTAACTTGTGGAGTTTACTTCCATCAGTTTCATCTGGATTTTCGTCATCGCCTTCCTCATCTTCATCATCTGTCTGGAATTCATCCATGTCGTCGTCATCACCATCTTCCTCTTCTTCCTCCTCTTCTGCCTTTGCAGCTTCTGTCATAAATGTTCAAATAGGAATATCAGCGAGGGTCAGTGATTAGAAATTGAGAGATAGTAGAAGGCACTGACCAGCAAGCTGATCCTTGTATGCCACTAAAAGCTCGAGCAGAGCCCTGAATACATGTGGCAAGACCTCTACCGGCAATTGACCAGCAGGAAGACTGAAAAGTGATGTCAACCCCAATATGCAAACTTTCTTATCATGCTCTCTGCATGTAAAGCAAGGAAGATTATTTATGTCTTGAAAGAAATGTAAAGAGAAGAGAGATATAGGTTTAAAAAGATTAGATTCACCCACCTCTTGAAGTTAGCATATCCACCACTCTTCTTCTTTTCTTGCAGCATTTGGAACCATATAGTAAAAATTTCTGTTGCGATACCAAATCGTTGCAGTATGCCAAGTGCCAAAGGGGTATTGTAGTAAAAGGCATTTGCAATCTGCACAAGGGTATCACAGAGATACATTTCAGCAATTATTGCCAATCAGGAAATAAAACACATAGCTTAACTCAGTGAAACAGCTAACAATTTGCAGCTAATGACTTTATGAAGCACAGTTTAACAGCGGCCATTTTGCTTACCACTTCAATCAGAAGACACTTGAAGGAAGATTTCTCGGCACCTCGTAGCCGATCTAGTGTGATTCTCAGGTAGGGCTCCACCCATTGATCCACCTGCCCCTTGCAAGTCTGAAGCACTAACCCTAATAGCTTCGGAGCTGGCTCAAGGTCACTGTCATCAATATTTTTATTCGCCATAAGCTGCCATGAGAAAGAATTATCAAGTTAACCGATATAAGTATGTGTACAGTGGGAGGGAAAATGGATGAGGCCATCTACAGTTTTATTTAAATGAGTAAGTATCAGATAATGAGCTTACCACAGAGATCACACTCCAGAGACTTTGCTGGTAATTTGGTTCATTGCAAGTGAGATAATGCCCAGTCCCCCTGGATATGTAGTTGTGCAGCGGGACCAATATATCTAATAATATTCAAAAGAACGTTTAAGCAAAAAGGAATGTAAATATGAAAACTGAGAGAATTTTATGATAACAGAAACGGCAAAAAAAGACTGCAAGTTTCATACTTGGGAAGAAGTCAATAGCCCAATCCACGAGTGCTTCCATCATTAAAGGCCATAAGCTCCACATATCCAATGATATCGTAGGTGAAAAAGTAGTAATATATGAGACGATCTCCAGAACCTCTTCAAACACATCTGGCCATAAAAAACTATATGAATGAAGCACCATGTTTTAAAACAAGCACAAATGACATAAATCCCAATGCATTCAATATACATCATTCAAAGGAACCCAACAAATGACTAATAACTCCAGATATATGGAATTTCTACAACATTATACATACCTTGACCATCAGTTGTCAGCATTTTCCGCATTATTGGCAGCAAATGTGGTTCAATCTGACCATAGAGATGAGGGAGACTACTGATAGATTCAAGAATTGTACTGATGGCACGGAGACATCCCACTGCAGCCAATGCACCAGCATCATCAGTTTCATCCTCACCGTTGTCAGTGTCGATACACCTCCAAAATGCACTGGCCTGGAATTTATTATCATGAACAAGGTATAATAGTGCCAAAAGTAATATAACACTCAAAATGGGGAAACTACAGATATCATCTTACCAAATTCTGGCACAAACCCAAAGCATAAGGAGAAATCTCCTCTCCAAACTTATACACAATAGTCTCTAAAGTAAAAGCAAGGTCTTCATTTTCAACTTCATTCATTAGCTTGAAAAATTCTGCACAGCACAAGTCCATTCCAATTATTAGTTGGTTAAGATTTGGTCGGGTTTAATGTAATATTAGACTTAAAATGGAAATATATATATATATATATATATATATCAGTAAAATCATTGTAAAGTGTACCATCGAGAAGCTGCGGCAGAACTGGGCGGATCTCATCTAGATCTGCAGGGAAGACGATGTTAAATACAAAGAGAGTCTGAAAGGCAGGGAAATCATAAGAAAAACAGAAACATATTTTTGCCGATACGTACTTTTGGAGGCTTCAATAAATGATCGCAAAGCAAAAACTGAATCCACCCGAACAGGAAGTTCTGGATCACGCATTCCGGAGATAACACAATGCAGTGCCTTGGAAAAATTGCTCTGGTCTGAGAAATTGATATGGGCGTACTGCCCTGCAACCCATGCAGCCTACACAGTGGATGTGATAAAGAAATAAGCTTGACAAGTTACAGTATCAATGTGATGAAAGCAATGTGGATGATGCAAAACAATGATGAACAAATACTTCAGCGACTGCAGCATCTACGCACGCATATCCTATACCAAAAAAGTCATCCTCAACTTCACAAAGTAGTGTAGGAGAAATT
>NC_025690.1:18634377-18639218 GCF_000633955.1 Camelina sativa
AACCAAAAGCTGTTAAAACCTTAGCTCTAAGATGACCAGCTGGGCTGCTAAATTCAGGAAAAACATGTTGCACTAACATATTCTCCAACTCAGATTTGTAAGGTTCAATTTGCCTAAGTTTATCACAAAGTGTCCCAACAGAAAGCAGAGCACCATCCTTTAGGCGATAAGGCTTTTCTTCCAGAGATGCTTCATTATATCTAAAACAAAGAAAAAAAGTAATTATATCATATCGCAAAAATATCCTTTTCTATATTATATAAGATGAAGCTTCAAGGTACCTCTTAAAAATGTCCACAATGAATTGTACAAATCTTGGCAAATTTTCTTTTCCACGCTTTCTGACCAGTTCAGTCACAAAGTCCATAGACGCAGTCCTGGGACTGTATAAATCTTCAATTATATCTGTAGACAGGTAATGTATTTATTGTAGTTAGTCAAAGAAAGTAAAAAAAAAACCTAGAAGGCATATTTTATAGGATTATCCAAACAATATATAAGGAAGACTTAAAGAACATACCATAACCCTTCCGTACATACTCATGCGGGTCTTCATCCCAAAGCATTTGATCATTATCATTGAAGCACATTAGAGGGAAAACTATTTCAAATAGTAGAGTATGAAGGTGGGGCTGCAGTAAGTTGTACATGTTACTCTTCGTGATACTGCAGAGACACAGATAGTCAATAAGAAGTACGGGTACCCCATACATGATAAAGAAATCCAGATGCAAATACAGCCGTTGTCAATTTTGAAGGAAACAATAAAACTGCGACTAGAAAATCTATCCAAGACATTTTAATTATGACTCTGATTACAGGTTGTCAGAAAAAAAATATGAACACCAACAGTTTTTAAAACCAGACGAAAATATTACTAACGAAACTCTTCAAATAAAGCCAAAAGATCCTAACCTGGGGTCATCAGGTNAATGAAAAAATGTTAGGTTGTACGTTTATGGAAAGATTTTCATGATCCCACATACCGAGTGTACAGCCTGTTTACAATATGAGCAACCCATTTTTTGGCCTTCCACCATCCCCAAGATTTTCTAAGCTCAGGGTCTTCAGGCTGACCTTCTATGGGAACTGGACGTTCCAAAATGTTTAGGAACAGGCCCATCCAAGCATTAAAAAAGTTTGGATCAAATAATGGTCTCGGAAGCTCTAGCTGTATGGAACAAAAATACAAGAGAATTAAAAGAAAAAACTTGATTACCCAGTTGAGGCCAGGAAACCGTGACGAACGATTCAGGATGTTAACACAAGATGGACGACTTACATAGATACACGACCAGAATATCTTGCATATAAGCTTGATATGGTCTGCCACTTCGAGGGAAGGATTCTCAACATGGACAAGATTGTTAAATATATTCAAAAGGTGCGGAAAGGTCTCCTCGACTACTCTGTGAATGGGAGCCCTATCTTCATCTGACTTAAACCTATAAACAGAAAGTTCTGATTTTAAGAACTAATAATCAAACCTTCGTGTAGCAGTATCAACCCCACAACAGCTTATCTAAATGCGAATTTCTTTTCGACTAACCTACTACTAATAATTATGCTATCCTTTGCATGTTCAAGAGTTAATACCACAGCAAAAACATTAGCAAAAAGATGGCTACAAAGATATAAACCTCTAGACTATCAAAATTGAGCAGAGTAAATAAAATCTACAAATCACTATGCAGAGGCAGAATACAGATAAAGAACACCACTGGCACTGATTTAAGAATCTCAAATTAAGTGACAAAAAGGGTATAGACAAACTCTAGTGCTCATAAATGACAACGATTTCCTTAGAGGAAGAAAACAAATAATAGGACACAGACTAACTCGTATATTGAAGATAACCAAATAATTAGCCAATTGCCATCTATGCTTATGAAATGAACTACGAATGATAAAATAAAGAAACTGAGCTACAATTCTTACGAACATGGTGATTTCGGACAGTCGGTTCATAACATAAATAGATAAAAATAAAGAGAAGCAGACTAACTCGTATTTTGAAGATAAAATCCGCAACACAAATAACGCTCCATAAACTTGTTGACCTTGCAAGTTGTGCGTCACCCAGACCAGGAGATGGGACCATTGCTCAGGATAGTCAGCATAAATAATGGTCTTGAGGCACTCTCCCATCTGAACCCTGCATCATACGCACCAATCACAAGCAAGAATAAGGACCAAAAACAGAGGTTATCTTTCCTATGTATACTTAATAGGTGACATTTCACATCATTGCACTCTACATAACACAATATAAATAAACACGAAGGTGGATTGCAAAAAAGAGCAAAAAAGAGCATTGTCTAAATGAGTGGTGCGAGTTATACAATAACTGATACCTCAAAATCGGGGGAACTTGAGAGACATATGCAAGAATCTGGTCCCTGACAACACTCCTATCACTCGGCAAGATTTTGTTCTGATCACCTACATAACCAAAAAAAAAAAAACAATGTAATACACGCAAAGAGCTAACATAACGACTTATAATACAATCAAACAAAGAGCCAATTACCAGAATGAGGTTCCCAGTGCTTAGAAATGAAATTCTTGAAATGGATACTAGCAGACTGGCGTACAGAAAGATCAGAGCCACCATCAACAATAATTTGCAATATCCTTATCAGATGCTGAGGAGTGTGCTGCAACTGCAATCAAAAAAATCAAAAATTTCAAACAAATTTAAAATTATACAGCTCATATAACCACAGTCAAATCAAGTCAATCTTAAAAAAAAAAAAAACATCTATAAGCTTAGTCCTCTACCAATTCTTTAAAAAAAAAAGAAAAAAAAAATTGTCGAACAAAGCAGAGGACGGAACAATAAGAAAATTGCGTATAGACCTGATTAAGGCTCTGCTCAGCAGCTCTACGCTCATCAGGATTGGGACTGAAAGCAGCCGCGCCAACGATTAAGGCAAGGCTAGGCAGATCCATTGGAGAAATTCACAAACAGAACAATCAGAAAAAAACAATCGGAAAAAGTCACGAAATTTGAAATCTCCCGGTCCTGCCGTCTCTTCGGTGGAAATCGAAGAGACGAGAGTCAAATCAGGAGGAAGAAGAAGACGAAGACGAAGACGAGAAAGACGAGAAAGAGGTATAAGAAAGAAGGACTAGGGTTTTAAATGGTTCGTTGGTGTGGCTTAAGTCTATTAGTCTTAGTCTAACTCTCGCTCGCACGCGCGTGGTTTATAAGTGAAATAATAAAACCACGTGAGAGACTTGCCTGGAGCAGCTACGGCACGCCTTACTAGTTTACACGGTCTATGGTACGCTTTATTTTTTTTTTACCTTTTTTTTTTGTAATGTCCGTAAAATAATAGTACTGTACTAGGAAGTAGGAATCTTTGGGTTAGTCAAATATATTCAGAAATATTCAATTAATGAATTTGGTTTTAATTTTATTCACTAAACGCTTTTTAGTCATATGATTCTAATAATTCTATTAAAATTTGTATTTTCATGAATAGTTTTATATTTTGACAATAAATAATTAGATATTAGCGTATCAAATGATATTAATTATAGCAAAACAATACTAATATACATGATATCTAATTGGAGTTTTTTGTTTTGTAATAAAAATTGATATGGTGGGGAAATCATATAAATATAGTATAAAATTATAAGAGAATAAAACACTTTTGTATAATAATTAGCTAAAAATAATGATGAGTAAAATCTTTCTGAATTTTGTGGACCTATCCGACCTAATAGACAACTCATTGATTTTAATCTTACGTCAGGGACAGTTCATCAAATCGCAAATAATTTCTTAATCCTTTTAGGAATATTAGCAATATTTTTGTTTTTCTTCCTTGGGATTATTTTGGTTGGTTGTAGATGGGCTTCAGGAGTAGTAGGGTGGCATATACATGGGCCTCAGAGACATTTTCTGGGCCACAATTCTCCAAAGCTGTTTTTTTTTTGGTGCACCCAAAAAGCTCATTACCAAATTGGGTACAAAAGAGAAAGGAATGGTGAATAATTATCGACGTGGAAGAGAAAATTGCTTCCCCATTTTTATTTGGATGAGTACAATGTCGAGACTAGCCGTTGGATCAATTCACATTCCTTGAAGAACATTAGGTACTGCTGTTACTATGAATTGACAGCCTCTTTCCACCGGATGTACTGTTCTTAATTATACACTCATATGCCAGCCTAGTGTTACTCTTTATCTTATTCTTATGCACATTACGTTTCAGTTGTATCATCTTTGGTTTCTCGATTCGGTAACAATACATTTTCTTGGTTCAGTGTCGTTTCGATCCAAAATTTTGGTTTCGTTTGCTTTGTTTTATTTTCCAGTTAAAACTCAAAACCAAAGATTAAAAAAATATATATACAGTATATTGATGTATGAAGATATATTCTAACAGTATAAAAAAAATGGTGTAGTGAAATTTAATTGAATCCGGTTCATGTACTGTGAATACTTGTATGGCTTAATTTCGAATGTTCATATTCTTCTTTCTTTAATCAGTTCTCAGATCAGATGTTTCTCTCTTTCTTATCATTTTTGTCTACAATCTCACATTTAGCTAACGTTTCAGAAACAAAGAAAAATACTGATCAGTAAAATCTCTAGTCTATTAACATAACTAGAGAATGGTTGTTACGTTTTCTTTTTTGTTAGAAAAAAATGGTTGTTGCACTACGAACTCAAATTCATCAGAATTCAGACCGAACAGTCATAAGAGATCAATACAATCGATTCATCTAAGGTCCACCACCCTCGAAGCCTCAACATAACCAAAACCAACAGTCGTAGCTAAACAAAGACACGAGAAAGGAAGACAAAAAAAAAAAAAAAAAAAAAA
>NC_025690.1:18640924-18658320 GCF_000633955.1 Camelina sativa
AGCAACGAGCTAGGAGCGGGAAATCCACGAGTGGCTAAGCTATCAGTGGTGGTGGTCAACGTCACGACTATTCTCATCAGCTTAGTTCTCTGTGTCATTGTGCTTGTGTTCCGCGTCGGCCTTAGCAAAGCCTTTACCAGCGACGCAGAGGTTATAGCAGCCGTCTCTGACCTCTTTCCACTCCTCGCCGTTTCCATTTTCTTAAACGGAATCCAACCAATTCTCTCTGGTAAAAACACACACACACAAAATAGACCTTTTTGTGAATGCAGTTGATTTGTGGTCTTTGTAGATTGATTTATTCTTTTTTGTTGAATTGGTGTAAAAAAGGGGTTGCTATTGGAAGTGGGTGGCAAGCAGTGGTGGCTTATGTGAATCTTGTTACTTACTATGTCATTGGTCTTCCTATTGGCTGTGTTCTTGGCTTCAAAACCAGTCTGGGAGTTGCTGTATAATCTCTCTCTTCTTCTTTTTTGCTCACTTCCTATGTATTTACACATATATTGTTTCTTAAGATTTGGGAGATTTTTCTTTACAGGGGATCTGGTGGGGGATGATTGCAGGAGTCATACTTCAAACCCTAACTTTGATTGTTCTTACACTTAGAACTAACTGGACTTCCGAGGTTAAACAGTGACAACCCTCTCTTTCTCTCAGTGTAGTCCATAATTCTTACCTTTACTCTGCATCTGTTGCAGGTGGAAAATGCAGCTCATAGGGTAAAGACTTCGGCAACTGAGAATCAAGAGACGGCTAACGAAGGAGTTTGAGATCAATAGAGACTGTTTTTTTTTCTCCTCCTTTGGTGGCAAGAGATACAATATGAAATAAGTACCCTTTTGATTCTTAAGTTATTTGAGGATTCAGAAACATATATCATTTCTTTAACTACAGACGAAACTAACGGACGAACTACTTAGTCCTCTTCTGCAAAATCTTAATCATGTGGCCTTAGATGATTACAAAAATAAAACTTTCTGTAGTTTTCATAACCCTACAAGTTCTTCCGTCTGTAAGCTATCATAACCCAAAGACCCTTCCTGTGCTTTATCATACAACACAGTTTCTCTTGCATCATCATCATCTCCTTCATCCTCATCCTCATCCTCATCATCACTAGATTCACTACTTATATCTTCCTCCTCTTCATCATCATCAGATCCATAAACTCTAGCAATAATGGTTGTTGTCTCATTTCTGAGACCAGTAAGTTCCTTAGCTTCCTCTAGCTCATCTTGAGTTGACGCTAATGATAAAAGCACATTCTTAGCTTTCTGATCAGGTGGTACCCCGCAACTCTCCATCTCTTTATACCAACCAATAGCGCTCCCGAAATCCTTGCACCTCCCAGACGCATCCATGATAGTTGTTAAGATGGTTTGATTCGCTTTGATGCCACTTAACCTCATTTTCTCATATACCTCCATCATCTTCTCAACATCATTCGCTTTTGCATACCCTTTTATCATTGTCCCGTAGGTGACTACATTCGGTTCAAATTTATCTACTTTTATCCTCTTGAAGAATTTCTCAGCACCCTCCATGTCAGAGGCATTCACATATGCTGATAACATAGTTGAGTAGGACCAGAGATCCGGGAAAATTCTGCGAGGGAAACATGTTAATTGCTTATCAATCTAAAACAAGCAAACATGATGGAAGTATTGTTTACCTGTCCCGCCGCATGCTATTAAAGACGGTCTTTGCTTGCTCCACCATCCCAGAAATAGCAAATGCATCAAGCAAAATGTTATAAGCTTTATGTGTCGGCCTGAAAAAAAGAGAAAAGAAAAATAATATATCCGAAAGAGAGGTCTACTTTCTAAACTCACTAGCTATAGCAGCAAAAAACAGTTGTTGGAAGCCAGCGAAATCCAAAAAACTGACCTTACACCAGCATCAAGCATCTCTTCAAAAACAGATAGAGCTTCTTCCTCTCTCCTGGCTCTTCCATATGCTTTGATAAGTAAAGCATAACTAACAACGTCGGGTTGGATACCAGATCTTTGCATCTGAAAATTGAACATTCAGTTAAAACGGTTAGATCCCTACTATTACAGGCCAAGGCATACCTCAATGGTGTTTCTAATGTATACTAATTATATAAAAGAAGGGATCATTCAGATCACCTGGTCATAGATCTTAGAAACTTCTTTATAATTAGTTTCAAAAGACATAAGGCTGTTGTAAGTGACAGTAGACTGGGGAACTCCTTTCCCAGCCATTGAAGCAAATACTTTTCGAGCCTTATCATAGTTTCCAGCCTTCTTGTACATGTATATCATCATGTGATACATCTTTTGATCCGGCTTTAATGGGGATTTCTTCTCATCTAAAAGAGTCTCAAAAACCTCTTCAGCTTCTTTAAATTTGTTCCCCTCTACAAAAGTCTTAAGTATAATCTGATAAGTTACAGCAGAAGGCTCTGGGCCTGAAGTCTGCATCCTCCGAAATATCGCTTCAGCATTGTTGCATTTGCCTCCTCTCCCATAAGATTCCATGAGAGCGGTATAAGAAATCACGTTTGGACTCGAGCCCATCTTACTCAGTACGCTCAAAACCCTTTCAGCTCCGTTAAAGTTTCCTAGTTTCCCATAAGCTGTAATGAGCATCAAAAAATCCATTTCACTGAAGTTCCACCAGTTCTGGTATCTAAGCCATTCAAGAATCTGAATTACAAAAGAAAAACGAAGTAACCAAATATCAGATACATCCCGACAACTTTCTAAACTTCAAAACTACGAGCTTGCAATAGTCAATAGTCTAACATTGCTGAGAGTAAACACAGTTTTTGTCACAACAAACACATCTATTTTGGCAGCATCAATATTGAAAATCCGCAATACCAGATTAAGATGACTCATCTAATATATTGTCTATCAAGATTCAAGACCAACTTCATGAAATTGGTTCAGCCAATTTTGAAAAGCAAAAGAAAAAAACATAAAAGGGAGTCGAATTCATTAGTGTCCATACCTCACTGACAAGGTTCCATTTCTTAAGCTGCTTAAATCTAACCAAAGTACCCAAAACAAGATCCCTGGGAAGACCTTGGTCACCGTCAGTTCTGTATTGCCTAAGCACGGGAACAGCAGAACCCGTAGATTCAATCTCTAGCATTAGCCCTCTCCATCTCTTCTGATCCGTCTCGTCAGCTGCATCTTTGAAAACCTCCATCTTCCTCCTCTTTTGCAGGAACTTCCTTGGGGCCAGCATTCCCATACAAATAACTCTGAATCGGTTTTGGATTTTAACACCAACATTGATTCTATTGTTCTGTAGGTTCCTCTGACTGACACAAACATAGAACACAGAGACGAATTTGTAAATTTTTAAAAACCACAACTTTTAATAGCATAAAAGAAAAGAACATAAACCCTAACAGTCACTACCCTCAGATAATAACCCCCACACAGCTTAAAAGCTTACCCAATCGATTGAGAACTCGACGAAACCCACCATAGAATTATAAAATTTGGAACACGCAGTCCCTTCTTTACATAGAATTATCCTAACCCGTCAATGGAAACGAAGGAAAATTTCTAGAAGAAAAGCAATTCTAAACTGAGAAACTGGTTTTGAAAAGGTAAAGAAGCGAATAAGAAAGAGAAAAGGAAACCTGTGATTACTTGAAGGAACTGAGACAAACGGCTTGAAAATTACAGTCTGTGACATTTATAAAGTTCGTAGCTTCTCCACTCTGTTCGTCGCGCAGCAGCCAAGACGACGAAGAAGATGAAGAAGAAGAAAGCTACTCTCTTTCTTCTCTTATCTTTAAAAAGTTAAAAACTTCAAAGTGGATATATTTTTTTTTAATAAACTTTTTTTTTACTCAAATTTAATTTCAATTGAAAGAAATTAGACCCCAAAACAATGGAGGCAGGCTTTTATGTAGGGGTGTCAAAATAGGTAATCCGACCCGATCCATATCCACATGGATATGAGATTGTGGGTGGGTTCTACCCGACCCATTTATTGTAATGGGTTGAATTTATATACCTAAACCCAATAATAGAAAATTCAATGGCTAAATGGGTTATATAGGTTACCCATATATAAATAAAATAAAATAAAATTAAATAATTAATATTCAATACATAACATATTATATAAAATAGAATTATAAAACCAACCAAAATTTTCAATCTTAAAATAATAATATCTAGATATTAAAATAGAAAAAGCATCATAAAATTCTAAAGCCAAAAATCCATAAAACCAAAATAAAAAAACCATTTTTGAATTTAAATAAAAATCATTCTTAATTAAAAAAAAAACACTTGAATCTTCTTTAGATGATCCGGTCCGATTCTTTAACTTTATAGTCTTCATTCTTCATCTTCCGCTTCATTTTCTACAAATTATTTGGGACAAATAATCAAATATTAGAAACTTGGCTATAATAATAAAATTATAACAATCATTTTTCTCTCTGTATATGAAAAATTTACCTTTTTCATCACCTGTAAAACCAAATAACCAAGATCTAGTGCAAAGTAAGGCTTGAACATGCTTAGAAAGAAGTCGACTCCGGTATTTGTTAAGAACACGAGAACCAATACTGAAAGATGATTCTGAAGCTACTGTAGTAATAGGAATACTGAGCACATCCAATGCCATACATGATAAAGCACCAAATTGATTACTATTATCTTTCCAGTAATCCAAAACACACATGTCAGGAAAATTCTTCATCTCTAATTTTGGTTCATCCAAGTAAATATCCAAGAGTGACTTTCCCTCATCCGAAACATTAGGAGCATCATCCAAATCAAACAAGTCCTACATTATGCCAACGTCAAACATGTTATCATATGACTAATAAATTATTAATAAAAAAAACTATGAATATTAAAACTTACGTCATCAAATTGTTCTCTACCACGTTCAGTGGAATGATGATGAGAAGAAGATGTTGTTGCAGAGTTCGTGGGCATCGGAAACTTGCACATGTATTCGCCAAACAACGTAGTCATTTTATCTCTCAAATAATTTACCTTTGCTTGACAAGTACTTGGATCGAGCTCATCGTAAAGACGGGTCAAGAGCTTAAACTTCATTCTAGGATCAAGAACAGCACCCATTGCAAGTATAACACTGTATTGTTCCCAATACTTATCGAACTTAATCCGCATTCTACAAGCCATCGCTTTGATAAGCTCATCACCGTTTGTTTCATTCTCTTTCAGCAAACGCTCAATCTTCCACACATGCCCAAAATAGAGATTAGATGTAGAGTAGCTTGTACCTGACATTAGTGTGGTAATCTTGTAGAATGGCTTCAAAATGTCACATATTTTTGATGCTCTTGCCCATTCTTCATTCGATGGACAACTCTTGTAGCTTTTATCAACCATCCGAAATCTATTAAAAGCTCGTTGATATTTTAAAGCTTTCTCGAGCATCAAAAAAGTTGAGTTCCATCTANTGTTGCAGAGTTCGTGGGCATCGAAAACTTGCACATGTATTCGTCAAACAATGTAGTCATTTTATCTCTCAAATAATTTACCTTTGCTTGACAAGTACTTGGATCGAGCTCATCGTAAAGACGGGTCAAGAGCTTAAACTTCATTCTAGGATCAAGAACAGCACCCATTGCAAGTATAACACTGTATTGTTCCCAATACTTATCGAACTTAATCCGCATTCTACAAGCCATCGCTTTGATAAGCTCATCACCGTTTGTTTCATTCTCTTTCAGCAAACGCTCAATCTTCCACACATGCCCAAAATAGAGATTAGATGTAGAGTAGCTTGTACCTGACATTAGTGTGGTAATCTTGTAGAATGGCTTCAAAATGTCACATATTTTTGATGCTCTTGCCCATTCTTCATTCGATGGACAACTCTTGTAGCTTTTATCAACCACCCGAAATCTATTAAAAGCTCGTTGATATTTTAAAGCTTTCTCGAGCATCAAAAAAGTTGAGTTCCATCTAGTCTGAACATCCAGAGACAAAACTACCCCGTTACCACCTTCTACGCATTGCTCAAACATAATCCCTCTTGATTTTGAAGCTTTGACATACTTGACACTATCTCTGATCTTGGTTAAAGCACTACTAATAATCTTTAGTCCATCTTGCACAATAAGATTTAGAATGTGCGCACAACATCGAACATGGAAGAATTCACCTCCACATAACAAGTTGTCATCCAAATTAAGCCGCTCTTTTAGTATCTCTTGCATTGTGTCATTCGCTGAAGCATTATCTAGAGTAAGAGTGAATATCTTTTCTTCAATTCCCCACTCTTTGAGACAATCATGGATTTTAGTAGCCAAAGCATCGCCGGTGTGTGCAGGAGGTATGTCACAAAATGACAAGATCTTGCTATTCAAAGTCCAGTTTTCATCAACGTAATGGGCTGTCAAAGATATATAACCTTCACCAGAAATTGCTGTCCAACAATCTGAAGTTAAACATATCCTACTCTGAATCCTTTCCAACTCTATCTTCAGCTTATTCTTCTCACTCTCCCAAGTTTTAACAACGTCCATCGCTGCTGTGTTTCTAGTGTAGTAGTTGTAATCTGGATTCAGATACTGAAAAAACCCTCTCAGCTCTTCATACTCAACAACAGCAAAAGGAAGATCATGTCGAATTATAACCCTACTGAACTTCTCCCGAACAACACTTTGATCAATCTTCAATTTCCTAGTCTTTCCATCTGCATCAGTTAGTACATCAGCTATATTCCGATATTTTGCCTTCTTAATGCATCTCAGATGATGACGCTTCATAGGAGATGTTCCTGTGGTAGATTCAAACACAAGTTTATCACCACAATAGTTACACTGAACTCGATTCTTGTCATCGGCACCTTTTCCAATATGTGTAAAATGTTTCCACATTTTTGAAGTTTTTTTCCTTGGTTTACGAGATTTTTCCTGCGGCTCACCTCCAGCTTCATCACCTAATGATGGCTCGTTGGTTAGATCAATATCATCATCCTCATCCATCATCATCTCTTCTTTGTCAGCCACGTTTGACTCCCAATCATCCATATTGAGTCTGTTCGTTTCGTCGCCGCAAGTACCTGCGGTTGCGTCAACCGCAGCTATCGTTGTTCGTTTGGTTGCCGCAGGTACCTGCGGCATGACGCTGCGACAAACGCAGCTTCTGATTTTGAACGTCGATTAAATGCGGCGATTAAAAAAGTTGTGTTTGCCGCTGCCGCAGCCGCTGCCGCCAGCGTCAACGAAACGAACAGACCCATTATCTATCCAAAAAAAAAAATTATATATTAGTCAAAGTTATCATTCATGGCATGGGTTTAGTTCAGATAAAAAAACATGCATGGGGTTAAATATGAAGTTATAATATAATCTATCGGTTCCAATACAAGGACGAACACAGGAAGCCATTAGCCAGTCTATTTTGTTTTTACATACATCATAACAGATTAACATGCATGTATAGGCACAAATATTATTAATTATAATCTAGTAATATTGCAATTACATACCCTTAAACGAAGACGTTGACATGCTTTCGAATTCGGAATTAGATGACAAGAATGAATAAGAAAGAAAAAAAGCAAGAAGAATGAGATACGAGAAGCAACTTATGAAGGAAAGAGAGAATGACGGCTCCTATTTATAATAGTAATACATGAACCTTTCCCAGAAAAAAAATTAGTAATACATGAACGAAAGAATAAACGCTTAACATTTATTTTTAGATCATTTACATTTATATATATATTTTTCTATTTTAATTTTCAGCAAAAAAAAGAAAAACTTCACATTTACTTTAGATCATTTACATATAAATTATTATTTACTTTTTTTTGTTTTTACCAAAGAAGAAAACTTAACATTTATTTTAGATATTTTACATAAATTACTTGTAAGAAAAAGATATTTCACATATTAATATATACATATATATATTATACATATTATTTTTGTTTTTTCTCGATTAACCCATTGGTTACCCATAACCCTAATAGGTTTACCCCGATAAACCCACGAACCCGTTGGACGAACCCATCAAAACCCATTTATTTATATGGGTATAAAAACTTAACCCATACCCGTTAAAATAATAGACAAACAGGGTAAACCCATGGGATTTAACCCACTTTGACACCCCTACTGAGGATAATGCCCATATCAGCACCTGATATTTACATATATATATGAATCGAGTTACGACATCATTTAACAAGAGCTATTGGTTCAAAACTCTCGTCTTGTCTCAAATTGAGTAAGGTTATGTACTTATGAATGTATGAAAATGTGATGTAAAAATTAGAAAGAAGGATGAAAGTAAAAGTTTGATTTTTTAGTTGCAATAAAGAAAAAAGATTCCTTACTTAAAAGATTGATTGCGCTTGGTATATATAGTTCTTGGATCAGATGGATTACAGAGTTAATCAACAACATTGCACAGTTGACTTGGAGGACTAATCATCTGAATCAGGTTTTTTAAGTAAAAAGACTGGTATTCATACGCTCAAGAGTTTAAATCTCATAAGCTTTTTTTCTTTTCTTTTTTCAGTTTTATCACACGAAATCAAATCAATTCTAAGAAAGTTTCCATATGGTAACTATAAATCAAACCCCGAGTTTTAAATTACATACGAGAGATCAGAAGAGGGACAGAGGTAGGAGCTTCCTCTTCAATCTCATGCTCAAGCTCTCCATAGCGCTCGAGCACACGCATCCTGCAGTCTTCAGCAGCCAGCAATCCGGTTGAATAAGCACCGTGCACTGATCCCGGGTAGCTCGTGCTAGTGGCTTCACCAGCAAAGAATAGGTTATCCAATGGAACTCTCAGCCTCTCATAGAGGTCGTGAGGTTTGTTCACCATGTCATAGCTATATGATCCTAATGAATTGATGTCTGATCCCCACCTTGATACCAAATAATGTATCTGCCAACAACAACAACAAAACCAACCATTAAAGCTTTGTACACTGGCAAAAAGATATAGTTATAAGAAAGATAGGTTTAGAGCAGTACCGGTGAAGATGCATCTGGAAGAATTTTTTGGAGTTGCGAAAAGGCAAAATTTGCAGCTGATTCATCAGATTTTTTCTCGATATCTCTAGCAAGCTGACCAGCCGGCATGTAAACAAGGACAGGATGGCTAGTGGCTTTATGCAGGTTCAAGAAATAACTGCATCCGTAGGAAGTTTCTGCAACCACTCCTAGAAACTCTACGTTTGGCCAAAATACATTGTCAAAGTGCAATATGATCTTGTTCTCGATTCCTACACCGAGATCGTTGATAGCTTCTTGTTTCCACTGTGGAAGCTTTGGTTCAAATGTTATCGTTCCTGACTTTAGGACTCCGAGAGGAAGAGCAATGACTGCAGCATCCGCAACAAAGGTGTCTCCTTTCTCTGTAGTCACCTTAACTCCACTGTGGCGCCTTACAATTTTGGTAACCCTGACAAAACAAAAGGCCAATTAGGTTCAGCTGCAGATCTAGGAAAAAAAAGGTGGACACTCCTTTGACAAACAAATTTTACCTGTGGCTTAGACGTATATCAAGACCTTTCGAGAGAGTGTTGATAACAGGACGATACCCTCTTACCATAAGACCATGTCCACCGGGCAACAGTTCTTCCTGCGAATGTTTTAATTGACAAATCAAGAAACCAGAACATATGTCAACCACTGAACTGAGAACGACTGGCAATTTAGTTACTAACCTGGTCCCAACACTTCGCCGAGATGGTTTCAGCATCAGCAGCAAACCATCCTTCCATGCGGCACAAGTACCACTGAAGCACATTATGGGCAATCCCCTCCAACCTGAAAGCAAAACAATCTAACTGAGCATGCAACAAATATAAAAGCGGATAAACATTGAGACAATATGTTTCCATACCTCAATTCAGGGTTCCTCTTGAACACAATAGAAAAGGCTTGAGCGATTGACATGTCTTCATCCTGCTCATCCCTGACTTTACAGATCTGCATTTGTGAAACAACTATCTAGTTAATAAAAAATACGCAACATCTAGAAACACAATTAACAGAAAATTTGAAGACCAAGTACACACACACCTGTTCCAGAATGTGCTCAAATTTTTCGCCAACTTGTGTTACCAACTCTTGAGGGACTTGGTTACCAGCCTTATCGAATAGAGCATAGCTGCAGAAAACAGAATTGCACCACGAGTTTTAAACAAAGAGAGAAGATGTGTTACGATGTACATTCAGAATATCCAAAACACACACCTTTCAAGATCGTGATCATACAAAACTGAATTGTCACCACTAGTGCGATAAAGGGGTAATCCTAATCTACCAATAACTGCAGCCAAAGGGTTCTCTTTACAGACACCATGCAACCTGTCACAAAAAGATGTTGCTTAGTTAGCATCAACGAAAAAAAGATACAAGGGTAAGAGAGAGAGAGAGAGAGAGAGAGAGAGAGAGAGAGAGAGAGACATGAAATTACCAAGATGCACCCAGATCAACAGGAAAACCGAAAGAGTAATCAGTGTGAACTCGTCCACCAATTCTGTCACGAGACTCCAATAGCACAACCTGGAAAAAAGAGTAATGAAGACAAAAGAGTAGTAAGACCCTGCACTTGGTACAACAAAACATACTTCCTCTAAACAACATTGTAGTAACCTAAGAGATTGCAGACAGACCTGAAAGGAAGCATCTTGAAGAGTGCGAGCAGCTGAAATCCCAGCCATACCACCTCCAATCACTATCACTGAAGGTGAACTCTTCTTCATCTTCTCTTCGGTTGAGACACAAACAGCTGGTGAAACACAAACAACATACCAAACAGTTCAAACCCATTAAACAATACTTGCAAGAGAACTAAAAAAAAACCTAAATTTCATTGTCACACAAAAGGATTAAGATTTCAAAACGAAAAAGCAAAAAACAATCATACAAAAGTAAAAGGTAATACCTTTACGCAGCTGACGATTAGTTTTGCCTCCAGACTCCATGATTCAACAAGTAATTAATTACTCTCTCTCGAGAGAGAGAGATAATTCAAAAATTACTAACACTATTGTAATAGAGCGATAAAGGATCTAACGATTTCTGCTCGAAAAGAAGGAGCGAAATCGGCAATTGAGGAGAAAAACTAAGAATTGAGATGAGAAGACACGTATTATTATTACTCAAGTAATTTGAAATCGGAAATGTAAAACCTCGTTTTCTATACAATTTCATGCGGTTTTGCCCTTTTATCTTTTACGATTTTCTGCAAAAATATTTTAAGATCAGATTCGAGTTCTCCCAAACAAAATGAATGAGCCAAAATCAAAAGAAAAGATCTCTAGAGCGATCGAGAGAGAGAGAGAGAGATGCCAAGGACAAGGAGAGTCGCAGCTTTTTCTATTATTATTAATAATAAATCGTGTTGGTTTGAGACTGCTGAGCTGTAGGACTTTGATTGGTTGATTTATTTATTTTATATTTTATACGTTTGTGTTTTCTACTTTGCTTTTGGAAACCTACGCGCTTGGGTGTTTCATCTGGAGAAACTCGCCCTTGCTATACGACACGTGTCATTAGTGAATCGTTAATTTGGTTTCACCGTCCTAATAAATAACTTGGGAAACTAGAAATTGAGTGCTTAATAGTAGTAGTTAATACTATAGTTTGAAGGTATGGGACACGTTACGTACGAATCGTGGTTGAGTAAGTCACGTTAGCGTTTTCTGTTTTTCTTTATAATCGCGTGAACGTTTGAGAAGCATAAATAAGAGCTAAATGAGGCCAAACAAAAAAAGCCCATGAGAGTGTCATTTCAGGCCCATGTATGCCTTTTATACCTGTTTTTCTGAATGCTCTTCTTGATCAGAACATATTACTTAATCTGAAAGAATACGTATCAGTTTAAAAAAGATTGATGCAAATTTTTGAACAAAATATATGTATGTGTTTGTTCTTATTTCTCAACATTTGATTGACTGATATAATTATTGAACTGTTTAAAATAAGTTATACGTAAGTATTGATGACGCTACCTTATTGGATCTATATATATATATATATAATCCATTTTGTTTTAAAGTTTTTTTTCATCCCGACCAAAAATAAATAAAAATGGGATATATTTGCCGTAAGAATAATAATAATCTCGGATAAAAATAAATATTACTACGCCACGTCAGCCTATTTTATCCATACGAAGACTGTCGGTGGAAGCCGGTGCCGACAGTTGACTTTGCGGTCCCGCCGGAGACCCAAATCTCATCATGTCCGTTGGCTGTTGTTGTTGCACTGCCTGCATTTAATTTTTAAACATGACACGTCAGATATTATATCTATTAAAATATTTATCGCTCCTCGTAAACGATGTCGTTTTTTTGCAACTGACCTGATTCGCCACCGGCGGCATCTGAGGGAACCCGCCCATGTACCTAGCGAGCTGCTCCGACAGGATTTGGTTCTGTGCTTGGAGCTGGAGTTGAACCGGGTTTTGACATACTAAACCGGGATGGTTCTGCGGAGCTGACCGGTTCATAACCGGAAATTGACGCAATTGCATCTGACTCTGCATAGCCATCTGGTTAATGTACGGTGATGATTGTACGCCGGGAAACATCATCGGAGTCGTTGCTGCTGCTGCTGCCGCCGCCGCCATTCCACTTCCCATCCACATCACTTGGAGTTGCATTTGAAGTGATTTCAAGTAATCAATCGCTTCATCCAATATCGAAGCTTTATCTGTCTACACACACACCAAGAACACACCATTAATCAATCTTACATAATTATCATTACTTCTATGAGTCCTTTTTTTTTTTAATATGTTTCATCAACTTACTTTACTGCAATGAGGTATGAGTTCTTGAAGAGCTTTCATTCTTTCGTTGATTCGATCTCTCCTCCTCTATAATAAGGGATCAAGATCACAAAAATATATTTAGCAGAAATTTTAAAACCGACTTATTGCTTAAAATAAAAAGAGTTTTTTATATGTAAATGTAAAACTCAACGAGGAAGAATGAAGAAAGAAGTGTATATATATAACATAACATACCCTTTCTGAGAGATTATGAACTTCGGCTGCACGGCTTCTTCGTGTAGATCCAGACCGTTGGCTCGATTTGTTTCCTGTGACTTGAATATCATCGGTCGAGGTCAAAGGTACATCTGACTGAGAGACAGATTCCTGATCCGCGTCCATTACATGTTTTCTTTTACGGTCAATGGTAACGCTTCTTCCACTAACGGTTTCTTTGTTGTTCCTTCCGTAGCTGCAACCGGACGAGCCACCGGACGAAGTATCGAGTCTTTCTTCGACGTTCTTGCTTCCATCAGTCATAGATACCGGAAGTGTAGTCACTTGATGATCATTCGTAGACTGGTTTCTACCACAATGGCTCGGCCCGACGGTTATAACAGAGGACCTAAACTTGGGAGGAGCCATGGCCTGAGCCTCGTTCTTAACTGTCTCTTCGACCGACCGTGGCTTCTCTGGACTGCCGATGTGATTGACTGTATAGAAGAGATGAGAGGAGAACTCAGATTCGAAGGGGTCGACGACGTCATCGGGAGGGTATTGGATCCAGGAGACGGTTTCTTGATCATCAAGAAGAGCGTTGTTATTAGGCTTCGGTACTGTTTCTTGGTCGTCAAGAAAAATGTTGTAAGGTTTTCTTAGGGTGTCTTGTTTGTGGGTTTGGACTTGGACTGATGGTTCTCTGCGAGCTTGGCTCTGCAAAACTACTTGGCCATCTCTCCACAATAGCTCCACTAGTTCATCTTCTGGTCTGTACCAAAATATGAACAAACACATATACTATTAAACTGATTGTAACTAATTAAAAAGTGAAGTTGGTAACTATAAAATAATTGACTTCTGAATATTTTATATACCTGATTGATCTTTTATTAGTGGGCATGTGAAAATTATCTTCAAAATTCCAATCAGCAAACACTTGTTCCATGTCTGATCTGTAAAAGATACCCAAATAAGAATATACAGTATTACTTTTTTCGTAAGTGAATAAGAAATTATTTGATTTCTGTTTAGTACTATATAATGATTAACAACAGGAGCTTTTACATGAGGAGCAAAAAGGGATGATGAAAGCAATCAACTTATGGAAATCCCAACAACAGTATATAATCATTAGAAAATAATTAAACCGAAACAACCCACTCTCCAGCAATCAAGGAGGGAATGATTAAATAAGGCAACTAATTCTATATATAGTAAACTCTTTGAACCAAAAGCCTTAAAAGAAATTACCAGATTTAGAAGCCTCTGAATGAAAAGAAGATTTAGCGAGATTATACGTGACAGAATCGAGCTAGATAGGAGAGAAGAACAAAAGGGAAAGAAGAACAAAAGATTCTCTCTCCTTACACAAACCTTATGGGGGGGGTGTTTTTTTCTCTCTATAGAAAAGGAAATTGTACAGAAACTGAGAGAAGAAAGTTAGAAACAGAACAGAGAACACAAAGAAAGAGAAAGAAGAAAGAGAGGCTGAGGTTCTTTGCCAGGTTCAGACAGAAAGCGACAAGAGGGTAGAGGGAAGCAGCAGAGAGATTACACAGGGGAGGAGCGAGAGGAGATAATGATTCGGTGGGGGCAAATGGTGCCGAAACTGATCAAGATGAACAACACGTGTCGAATTGTCAGACAACTAGTTAAGAGTTAGTTGGACCCCACCATCTTGTCCTGTGATGAAGGGTGAGAGTAAGAGAGAGATCTATTGCTCGATTTCTAGAGGTGGTTTCTGATCTGTACCTTATCTGCAAATAACACTCTCTTTTAATTTGATGAGTCTTGACCAATGATGAAGGGTGTTTTTTGCCAAATCATACGCCCTCCTACTTATCATATATATGTTTCTTTCAATCCAATAGTATCTATCTTATCATAAGTAAACAAATTGAGCTTCTTTATTTTTCTACGATGCTTTTGATGAGTTTATCATCTACTACTGTATGTATATTATGAATAGTATAAGAAAGGGTTTATATATAATTTATCTGAATGCAAATTTTTGTTTTTGTCAGAGTCTCATTCAAAACCTACCGGAAATTTATCTCGATGAATCATCATTATTTCCCCGGCAAATTTCCACATTGCATTTATTTCACATGTTGACTTGCATACTAAAAGCTATACGTACGATCGTAAGTTTTTGTGTTATACATACGATTTTTTAGTTGACATTATGAATTTGGTTGGAATTTAAAACACCTGATTTCAGTATAAAGTACTAAAACACCTTCTTTTTAGCAAACTAATTACAATGTTCTGGATAATAATCACAATTTTTAACCTAAGTACATAATAGAGACGTCGTCGTAATGCTAATATGTGGACCTTTGTGACTCGTTGTCATGGACCACAGACAATGGTCCACCAAAATTATGCTTACATTGATTTCCGAATCCTTATCACATATATATTTTTTTTAATTATACTAGACCAATTTTGAACCCTTATCACATCAGTCTTATCGTTTAATGTCCATAAAACAACATAATATGATTGATAAGGTCTTGAAAAAATTACATTGCAACTTACAAGTCAACATGTATAGTGGGCGCATTGTGAACAAAGCATCCACCACCGAAAGACGACATGTTCCTTAGAAGTTTTATGGCCCTCATTTGCTTTTCCCACGAAAGAGACGAAGTTAATTTGTAATAGCGCGTCCATTCAAAGCTATAGAAAGCCATAAGCCATGTAAACAATAAGTTTTGTTTCCAGCCATATGTAGTATATTGCAAACATATGATACTTAAATATGACTATAGTTTAGTGAACAGAACTGAATAGTAGTAACGTACACTTGGTCGAAATATTTATTTTGTATGCATTATTTCTTTTGATAATTTATCTTGCATGCAAGTTGCAAGTTATTGATAAACTAACTGATAGATATATAGATTATTTTTGTCGGGGACGAAATATATAAAAAAACGTAGTTATCCGAATCAAGCAAAGATGACACGGTTATCACTACCGGTTCCAACCATATAATTCATAAAACCCCAAAATCCATACCATGATTTTGTTTTCTAATTAAAATTTTGAATTTGACTCAAAATTGTGTCGCTGTATGCGAATTTATATTGTCATTGGTAAAATAACCCATGTCGGCATAAGTCGTCGCCGTTGGATAATTAATTAATTTCATCTTCTAACCGATAGATGAACGAAAAAAAACTCCAACAATTTGACATGATAGTAAACATAGAACTAATAAATGAATATGTCAAGATATTAAGGAACCATATGTATTAAACATATGATAAATATTTTACAATTTGTAACATCACATAAAAAATTATCAGAATAGAAAAAAAAAAAAGAAAAAGAGTTTATCAGAGAAGGCCAAAATTATATAATTCATAGTGGAATTGTACAGTATTGGGGTCATTGGAGATTGGGCCTATTTGTTCAGCCCAGTATAGATCTAAAATAAGAATGATCAGAAAGGGCCGAACACAAAAAAAAACCCTAAATCTATCTATAAGAGACCGTTCTGAAACGTTAGGGCGCGGCGGTGCAGGAAGGCGGATTTAGCGGCGGAGGAGGGTGGATGGTATGAAAGGCTAGAAGCGGCGGGGAAGTATGTGGATAAAGAAAAAAATAAACCTGAGGGGAAATATATGATGTTCTTTATAGTTTTCAATCTGAATTTCAAATCCGCCGCTCGCTTTTCCCATCGCCTTTCTCCAGTCTTCTCTGATCTGCTCCGCCCGCCGACCTTGTGATGATTACAGTTCTGAAGGTCCATCCATACCAAAAGATTATTCAAATCTAAAACTTCTTGTGCTAAAGAAATTTCAAAAATATTTTATTTTTAATTTTTTTTGCAGTTAATTAACTCGTGCAGAAGATTCACGAATTTATAAAATCATTCGTTTGCTACCCAAATTTCAGTTTTTGTTTTTGTTTTGTTTTTTGGTGTGGAAAGTAGCAGAATTAAAGAAATCGCAGAGATGAAATGGAACATGAGTTAGAGATTACATTGCTTTAGTTTAGAACCTGGTAGAAGCTCATAAATACTTTAAAAGCGAGGTAGAAGCTCAATAAGAGCAATCACTTAAAAAGCTCTAAGCTAGGCGAGTGAGCAACCATTGAGATGAAGTTGAAATTTGAAAACCTCCTACAAGAAGTGTCTTTTATCCTTTTGAACGGGAAAGACAGACAAAACAAGTGTCTGGGACGTTCATTAAACCTGTCCTGATGTAAGATCAAGAAATTGAATGCGTGTTTTGTTTGAGTATGCGTGTTTAAACCAAATAGCTTCAGTCCATAGAACCACTTGAGCCGAAGGTGAAAGGAATTCACATGTTTTCTTTGAGTATGTCCTCTTGATCCTTGAATTGTCAGGATTTTGTTTCTCCGTTGACATGTATTAACAGTTTTCTCCTTTAATGTCCGAATTTTGTTTCTCAAATCACTTTTTTTTTTTTTTTTTTTTTTTTT
>NC_025690.1:18658325-18663252 GCF_000633955.1 Camelina sativa
CTTTTTTTTTTTTTTTTTTTTTTTTATATCTACTGAGGACTTTGAAGAATATATCAACAGTGTACTTTGGGCTGTCCACAGGAAAAGCGCAAAAACTTTTTACACCATTACAAACTCCAATCAAACATTTTGAGGCATAAGGGGAAGAAACGAATAATGGCTAGTTATATGTTCAGTTTGTTCCAATGAATAAAAGAACTTCTATTAATAAAAAAAATAATTCATCTTCTACAAGTAAAACCGAAGAATGACTAATGTAAACAAAAAAACCAATAATGACAAACTAAGACAATTTTAAAACATCCATAAAAACAAAAGAAAAATTAGACTGCATCAATAGAATTCGCTTGATCAGCTTTTAGATCTTTTGCTTTCTTGCACAACAAGCTACCCCATCTCTTCTTGAACTGTAAAATCTCCATCACAATCGCAAAGGTTGCGATTGCACAAATTATTGTCGTGTATGCGATCTTCCAGCCGCTTCCCGGTTGTAGAATGGACAAGCCTTTGAAAATGTTGTACACGCTCAATATAACCACAATGTACCCTACTGTGTGGTGATACCAGTTCCAATATTTTCGGAACCTATGATCCTTGTTTGGTCTTGCTTTGAGTGCAAGTATCTGCAGAAACCCTAAAGCGAATAGGAGCAACCCAATCACCGTATGCGCTGTTTTCCTCAAACCGGTATATTTGGCCATGTAGATTGCTGTTCCTAATCCTCCAATTAAACCGGAAAAATAACCGGTTGTTTGACAAATTATGTGTACATAGAACCATGTAGGATCTAATACTTCGTATGTCTTCATATACCTTGCGGCCATAACTCCGATTGGCATGAGAATTCCCCAACTCACTGCATTTATAACTCCATGGATTTGCTTTACCAACAATAAGTTTCCGTTAACCGATTTTGTCGATGTGACCTGTCCAGAAAGCAAGTTCAAAGACGCCATAGATTTGAGATGATCTCCACTCATTGCGTGCATTCCAAGTGTATTTCCTTCCTTCAGCGGGCCGTCTTGCCATAAGTGATTCACGACGGTTGTGTTAGGAGACAAAAATAAATTTGCAAATATCGTCATCTCCCCGTCAATATATTCAGCAGATACTTGTGTCACGCGGATGGTAAGAGGAGACTCTTGAAGCAGAGGAGCGTAGCTATTAACGGAGGAAGTATATGCACGCATAACGCCAGAAGTTGAGTTACGGTACGCTACAATAGCTTGAGCACCTAACATGCCTTTTTTCGTCGGGTTTATGGCCCAAGCGATCCAACTAGAAGACTCTAGATTGGCGTGACGGTAAGCAACTTCAAGAGCTCCGGTTTCTCGAACATAGCTAAAGTGTAGAAAAGAGTCTAACACCGGGAGATCTGTGCAAGAGCTAAAGGTTTTTCCGTTTTTGAAGCTATGAGATTCACATCTAGCATGAAGTCCTTGATCTGTTGCTGCTGTAGTAAAAGCTGGAATCAACACGAACATGCAACACAAAACGACTAAAGCGGCACTTGAAAAGAAAGACATGATGATGATGATTATGGTTGTGGGTTTTTTTAAGGGAGCTAGAACACGAATTTGGTTACGATTTTGGAAAAAAGAGATTTGTGATGTTTTGGTGATATACAAACTTTGAGTATTTCCGCAATATTTATAGTGAGTTACATTTACGTCCTAATGTCGTTAGGACTTAGGACTACGTTTCCATATTACGATCTTGTTTCCTTTTTGTTTTAGCTTAAGTTTCCATATCCCATAAGGAATCTAATTCATTAATCCAAATTAAAAAAAAAAACTTTTCACATCTTTGCTTTATCTAACACGATCTTCATTAATCCAAAATAATTTAATTTTTCTTTCTAAAATATTAGATTAATATTATTTAGAAAAATAAATTGTTTTTTTTTAAACTATTAAAAAAGTTTCTATAAGATAATCTTCTAGGTTTAAATAAAATAAAAATTATAATCACTTTAAATAAAGTTTACCCATTCAATTAATAAATGAAAATATTTGTAGTTTTCAAAATTCAAGTCTATTTCAAGTGTATATAGGACATGTTAACACATATACAGAGATTGCTGTATTTTGGTTCGAACTAAACTAACCGATTGCTAATTTACAAGTATTATCTTTTTTTTTTTTTTTTGGTTCATGTCGACAATTTGGCTAGATACACGTTGCCACGAGAAAGTCAAAATCAAATCATTTTATTTTGTTTGTGTTTACTTGGAATAGTACTGTCGCAATGGAAAAGTATTTTAACCTTTTCTCCCCCGGTCAACTTCTAACTTTATACGCTTTCGGGGGTGACTACAAACAAGCATTTATATGTTTTTCGTGTATGTTGAATTAGTTCAAAAGATTGTAATTTCAGATCAATGTTACGATCAATCAATAATTATAAAAAAAGTTCACTAGTTTGTTTGGTCATAGTCAAACAGTTTAAGAGAAAACGTAAGGACTTGTCCTCCCTTATCGTCAAACATATATACAATTCTCTTCTAAGTTTAAAATTGATCCCAAATTGAATAGTTTTGTTATAACCGACCGGTCAACTTTAACGACTCTGCTTTATAGTAGTAATTAGTTAATAACACACACACTAAGAATGGTGGAAATTATTATATTGGCATGGGTCTATTTTCATAATGCATGCGTTCGTTGAATCTTCTTCTATTGTATTGTGACGAGTCTATATTATTTTGGCATTCTTCGTCTTTAAAAAGGTTATAATCGATAGGTTTATTTGGTGATGACTTAAGTTTTTTTTTTCTTTTTCAGCTCACATTCGTTTGGTTTGGCGGTCAAACTAGTAGTTTCTCACATTTCTTTATCAATTGATACTTAAGTTTTGTTAGCTATTTTTTGTCCAATAGTTAAATATTGTATTTTGCATGGACCAATGGTGTCTTTATAGTCCTAATCAAACCCTTTTTTTTTTCTGTTTTTGTTACGCAGTTTAACTAATGATAACAAATTAACAAGTCTAGTGGTCATTTAAAAAAAAAAGAAAAAAATTTGGTCACCAATTATAGTCATATATTTTTATCTTCCACACATTTTACTTCGTCTGATCAAATTTTATTTGTCTATTAGAGATTACTGTTGACAAAAAAAAAATAGATAAAACATTTATTGCAAAATGATCACGTTTGCTTACAAATGGCACACCAAACAGAAAAAAACACACCAACTACATTCGTATCTATATAATCTCATTGACCGTACCATTTAAATGCCACACAACGATTCAAAGCTACATAAAATAATGTCTCAAAAATATTAATTTCTGAAAATTGAATATTATTCAAAATTATTCTGTTTTGGTAAGATTATTCAAAATCATTATATATTTCATGTAGAATACAATCAAAATTAAAATACGTGCAATCGAGAGAGCTCTTCTTTTTCGTTTTTTTTGTTTTTACCAAAATTTTCATTAATTTAACTTTTAAAGTAATATATATCGTAATTGACTTAATTAGCAACTTTTTAATTCACTTTGTTTATATGGTTATTCACTTTTAATTGTTTATAGATCTATTTTTTCTTTATTACGATGATAAAAGAGAAGAAACGGTAAAAAAAAAAGAATGATGAAGATATGAAACCGCGTGAAGAAGAAGATGACTTTAGTCAACAAAATATCAATTACTATTTTATTTTTATCACTAATCTGACTTCACCACATCTCTCTACTCTGTTCTCTTTGCTCTTCTTCTTCTTCTTCTTCTTCTTCTTCTTCCTCCTCTCTATCTCTCTCCAAGCTTCAAAATTAAAAACCTTTACAATCTGACCAAATCAAATCTCTCTTACAAAAAAAAAAAAAAAACAACTTCTGCTTCTATTACTTTTTTTTTTAGCACAGTTTTCTTTTCCGGCGACTCCAAGTTTGATCGTCCCCGGCGATTCCTTTTTTTTTTTTTTCGGTTGTTCTTAAGACATATCTTCTGATGTTGTCCAAACAAAGTTTCATTCTTTGTCTTATTTTCTTCTTCGTCACAGCATTTCCCGGCGACTCAAGAGGACTCTCTGGTAACAATGAGCAAAAGAACATGTCGGGCTTTTCAGGGATTGGCTTCCCAAATCCGATGCGCTTCGGCTCTGTTTCTTCTTCCACAAGCAACGACTGCGGTTTCTCTTCCCCTGAGAACCAACCCACCAAGGAACGGACCGGAGAAAACAAGACGGTGAAGTTTCACTTAAAGCGCCGGGAGACGACTCCTAAGCACGGAACAGAGAAGACAACAACAAATTCTGTTCTTGAGCTCAATTTCCGAGATCTCACTAGAATCCAAACGCTTCACAAAAGGGTTTTGGAGAAGAAGAATCAAAACACTGTCAAGAAGCAGAAGAGGAATAAAGAAGTCGTTACCTCTCCGGTGGAGGAGCAGCAATCTGGTCAGTTGGTGGCTACGCTTGAGTCCGGTATGACTCTTGGTTCCGGCGAGTACTTTATGGACGTGTTGGTTGGCTCGCCACCAAAACACTTCTCCTTGATTCTTGACACAGGGAGTGACCTAAACTGGATTCAATGCTTGCCTTGCTACGACTGTTTCGAACAAAACGGTGCGTTTTATGACCCTACAGCCTCTGCTTCTTACAAGAACATAACTTGCAATGACCCAAGATGCAACCTAGTCTCATCACCTGACTCTCCAAAGCCCTGCAAATCAGATAACCAATCATGCCCTTACTACTACTGGTATGGGGATAGCTCCAACACGACTGGGGACTTTGCAGTCGAGACTTTCACCGTTAACCTGACGACAAGTGGAGGGAGCTCAGAGTTGTATAATGTCGAAAACATGATGTTCGGTTGTGGTCATTGGAACCGAGGTCTCTTCCATGGTGCTGCAGGATTGCTTGGATTAGGAAGAGGCCCGCTTTCGTTTTCCTCGCAGCTTCAGTCTCTTTATGGTCAC
>NC_025690.1:18663366-18683663 GCF_000633955.1 Camelina sativa
AACAAATTCTGTTCTTGAGCTCAATTTCCGAGATCTCACTAGAATCCAAACGCTTCACAAAAGGGTTTTGGAGAAGAAGAATCAAAACACTGTCAAGAAGCAGAAGAGGAATAAAGAAGTCGTTACCTCTCCGGTGGAGGAGCAGCAATCTGGTCAGTTGGTGGCTACGCTTGAGTCCGGTATGACTCTTGGTTCCGGCGAGTACTTCATGGACGTGTTGGTTGGCTCGCCACCAAAACACTTCTCCTTGATTCTTGACACAGGGAGTGACCTAAACTGGATTCAATGCTTGCCTTGCTACGACTGTTTCGAACAAAACGGTGCGTTTTATGACCCTACAGCCTCTGCTTCTTACAAGAACATAACTTGCAATGACCCAAGATGCAACCTAGTCTCATCACCTGACTCTCCAAAGCCCTGCAAATCAGATAACCAATCATGCCCTTACTACTACTGGTATGGGGATAGCTCCAACACGACTGGGGACTTTGCAGTCGAGACTTTCACCGTTAACCTGACGACAAGTGGAGGGAGCTCAGAGTTGTATAATGTCGAAAACATGATGTTCGGTTGTGGTCATTGGAACCGAGGTCTCTTCCATGGTGCTGCAGGATTGCTTGGATTAGGAAGAGGCCCGCTTTCGTTTTCCTCGCAGCTTCAGTCTCTTTATGGTCACTCCTTCTCTTATTGCCTAGTCGATAGAAACAGCGACACCAACGTTAGTAGCAAACTGATTTTTGGGGAAGACAAGGATTTGTTGAGCCACCCGAATCTGAACTTCACTTCTTTTGTCGCCGGGAAAGAAAACCTCGTCGACACATTCTACTACGTACATATCAAATCCATTCTAGTCGGGGGAGAAGTTGTAAACATACCTGAAGAGACATGGAATATCTCATCAGATGGCGGTGGAGGAACGATCATAGATTCGGGTACAACCTTGAGTTACTTTGCAGAGCCTGCATATGAATTCATCAAGAACAAGATTGCAGAGAAAGCAAAAGGGAAGTACCCTGTCTATAGGGATTTCCCACAACTAGATCCTTGCTTCAACATGTCTGGCATCGAAAACGTTCAGCTGCCAGAGCTAGGGATTGCCTTTGCAGATGGCGCGGTTTGGAACTTCCCGACTGAGAATTCTTTCATATGGTTGACTGAAGATTTGGTTTGCTTGGCAATTCTTGGAACTCCTAAATCAGCCTTTTCAATCATAGGAAACTATCAGCAGCAGAACTTTCATATACTCTATGATACAAAGAGGTCGAGGCTCGGATATGCACCTACAAAGTGTGCTGATATATAAAACCAAGTCCATAAAAGCAAACTGTACACAACAATAAGAACAGATGATCATTCTTTTTTTTTGTCCTTTTTAGATTTATTCATTCTTTAGGATATATATATTCCTTTAACATGTATTTGCTGTAGAGCACAAAAATCATACTAAACTAATGTACTTATTCTCTACTTTTTGTTTCTGAATAGGAACAAAGTGGGTTAATTTTACTTTTGCTATATGTATGTATTTGCACGAACTATATAGTCTAACATCAATAGCAAGAGTTGGACAGAACTATGATGAAGTTATATAATCTTTGCAATTGTACAGAGTCGATATATAGTAATCCATGAATAGGAACTATAGAGGAATTGGAAAATAAAGAAGCTTTAGGATACTGCAGATCGCAAACCATACACCGAGGAACCGGACTGTGTACCTGAGAAAGGTCGGAGATGAGAGAGGGAGAAAGGTGTCGTTCTTTTTACATTCAGGCGAAGACGGAAGCGAACACGAGAAGAATTGATTTGCATTTTGCACAGTGCAAGAAGAATCAAATCAAGCTTAACATGATTTTTTTGTTTTCAGTCACTTGAGAAAACCTTTTTTATATTTTCTTTGCGACGCTTGTGGCCAAGGGGTCTTGAAGTACAATAAATCTCTTTGAACGAAGAACCTAGCTACGGTCTCAACTCTGAAATCTCAATCGTGGCTTCATTATTCATTTATTTTGTGTGCCTTTTCCTTCCCTCATATTATATCTTTATTGTTTGTAAAAGGTGTGGGCTGTGAATTATTTACTGAAAGGCATATGATGAGACCGACCGTTTTTTTAAAAAAAATTGTGAAACCAAAATTTCTATTTTTGTAAGCAAATTATTACATATTTTTATACATTGATTATTCAACTATTGGCTTCGCTTAATTTTTGACGTAAAATTTCATGTCTAAATATAAGATTTTATTTAAATTTAAAAATAAATTTCATGGCTATTTTTTTTTAAAAAAATATCAAATATAAATTGTGTAAGTGATGTAATTTGCTTACAAAAATAGAAAATTTGGTTTCTAATATTTAATTATCAGTTTAATACATAAAAGGATAAGTACTGTATTATTTATATATATTTTTTAAAAAATATGATTAAACGTGTGTAAGCTTAACTGTACCTTTTAGGTACCGCAAGACTCTTGCGGCAAGAGCAACACATAATTAAAAAGGCTAATCAATTTTTTCTTTAACTCACTCTCATTCGATGATCGCGATGTCCAAAGGGCGATTGAATACTTCTTCTCTTCTTCGTTTGACATCATCAGTTTCAGACTTGAGATTTGGTTATACAGCTGGAGTTGGCTAGTAGCATAAACATTCAAAAAAACAAAAAAAAAAGCTTTAGTTCCAATTTCGAACAATGGAGAGAAGAAACACGAAGTGGGTAGCAGCAGTAGCGAGCATATGGATTCAAAGCTTTAGCGGAGCTCCAAGGGTGTTTCCGCATGAGGTATTTTTGCAGCAGTCCAAGATTTTGTAGATCCTTGATGATCCAGCCTCCCGTTGTTTACCGATTATGGTGATTAAATGCAGCATCATAATTACATTTTCACGAAAGGATGAGTTGGTTTAGTCCAAGAGCAAGGTAACCGGCTGAGTTCATTTCCTGACTGTTTCCTGGCAACATGTTACTATCATTAGAGTAGTTTCGTTTTCTGTGTTTGGTTAAGTTATTATTTGATTGTGTGTTGCTGCTGAAAGATTTGCCTATCTAGTATAGTTGTCAGCGATTTGCGAAGACTTTTATACACAGCAGCTACAAGTCTCGTTTTTATAGTCACATTAAAATATGATGGAGTAACGACTTGTCATGTACGAAAGTGTAATTATATATCTAACAAAAAAAAAGGTCACATTTAAACTCATGTATATAAATTATTTAAATAATGAATAGACTATCTATTAATTGATCTCTCCTCTATACAGCTACTTGTATAAAATAATTGATTAATGGACTTCCTCGTTTCACAAGGTGGACGTTTCAGATTTGGTTTTGAGTTAACCCATATTCGTTTTTTATTAGGAAAGCAAAACCAATGCACAACGATAGTTATGGGTTTCTGATATCGGTTAAATATGGTTTAGTCTAGTTGGAGACTTGGAGTGCAAGTGGGAGCTCCAATTAATCCGGTTTATCGTTGGTCTAACCAAACCAAGAATGCCCACGATTGATTATATGTACAAGCATTTAAATTTAAAGTTGACTTTACTTTCATTTTAAGACAACTTTTGCTCATTTTGATCGATGCAGATAGATAGTTATAAAGAAGGAGAGAAAAAGAGAGATAGATGGAGTTTGCTAACACGAAATGGGTGGCTGCGGCAGCGAGTATATGGATACAAAGCTTTACCGGAGCAAGCTACACCTTTGGAATCTATTCCTCTCTTCTCAAAACATCTCAATCTTATGACCAATCTACTCTTGACACCGTCTCCGTTTGCAAAGACATCGGAGCAAACGTAGGCATCCTCTCCGGCCTCTTCTACACCGCGGTTGCAAGCCGCAAAAGCGGTAGCGGTCGCTTCTTTAGTGGACCATGGTTGGTTATATTCGTGGGGCTGTTGCAATGGTTTGTGGGATATGGATTCATATGGATGGCTGCGTCAGGAGTGATCGAAAAGCCTCCAGTGGCTATGATGTGTTTGTTCACGTTCTTCTCCGGTCATTGTCAGACCTTCTTTAATACGGCTATTGTGGTCACCGCCGTCCGTAACTTCTCCGACTATGGTGGGACGGCCGTTGGGATTATGAAGGTAGGACATATTCAATACTTGGAGAATAAGATATATATTAATTCTTGTTTTGGACAGTTTCTGCTCTTTTTATCATATAAAAAGACCATATATATAAATATACGACATACTTAGCTGGAGAAAGGAACTAGCTAGCTAGTAGGTATATTTAAAATAAACTTAGAACTAGCTAGTAGTTAAAATAAAACTACATCGAACTAGTAGATATACTGAAACTAGGTCGAAATAGTAGTGAAAATAAGTTTTGATGTAGTCTTGTAGATAACTAGGCGCTAGTTAAGATATATAGATCGGTAGATTAATTACATGTATATTTCCTAGTTCCTACTATGTATATAATTCTCTTCACAAATAATTATGTGTTTATTATTTAAAATGTAGGGTTATCTTGGGCTAAGTGGAGCAATTCTGGTTCAAATGTACCACATCTTCTGTGGAGGTGATCCAGCGAATTACATTCTTCTTTTGGCCGTAGTACCATCACTCCTCATCTTGGTGTTAATGCCCTTCGTAAGAACATACGACACAGTCATCGCAGGGGACAAGAAACACTTGAACGGTCTCTCCGCCATCTCATTGATCATCGTCACTTATCTTATGGTCGTCATATTGGTCAAAAATGTTATTGGGATGTCAAAGCCTATGCAGATATGTTCTTTCACCCTTCTACTTATCTTGCTCGCCTCTCCTCTCTTAGTGGCTGTTAGAGCACATCGTGAAGAGAAACAGAGATTCTTGTCTTTGGATTTTCCGGTTACCGAGGGAACCACATTGCTTGACTCTCCTAAGCTCAACACTTCTTCCGGTAAAGTTTAGTTTTGATATATATACGTTAGTTTAGTTATACTTCTTGAAGTGAAAATTTCTAACACATTTCAATCAATCAACAGATGTTAAAGTTATCATGACCAATGATATGAACGTTCTCGAAGCAATATACACAAAAAACTTCTGGCTTCTATTTGCGGCGATGTTATGTGGAATGGGTTCAGGACTCGCGACGATAAACAACATCAGACAGATGGGAGAGTCACTTCGCTACTCTACAGTCCAACTTAATGCTCTGGTGTCTCTGTGGAGCATATGGAACTTTCTAGGCCGGATTGGGTCGGGTTACATCTCAGACGCCTGTTTACACAATCATGGCTGGCCAAGACCAATTTTCATGGCCATAACTCTAGGACTTATGGCTATAGGTCAAAGTGTCATGGCCTCCGGTTTGCCAGGAAGCCTGTATATCGGGTCCTTGTTGGTCGGTTTAGCGTACGGGTCACAATGGTCACTCATGCCGACAATAACATCTGAAATATTCGGGGTTCGTCATATGGGAACTATATTCTATACAGTATCGATAGCTAGTCCGATTGGCTCCTACTTTTTCTCAGTGAAGGTGATAGGCTACTTGTACGACAAGGTAGCTTCTGAGGATGATCATTCTTGTTATGGGAATCATTGTTTTGGGACTTCGTTTATAATAATGGCGGCCATGGCTTTGCTTGGCTCTTTTGTCGCTCTTGTGTTATTCCTCCGCACTAGGAAGTTTTATGCGACGCTTGTGGCCAAGAGGATCTTGAAGTAATCTCTTTGAACGAACCTACGTACGGTCTCAATCGTGGCTTCATTATTCATTTATTTTGTGTGGCCGCTTTTCCTTCCCTCATATTTTTGATTATAAAATCTTTATTGTTTGTAAAAAGTGTGGGCTGTGAATACGACCGACACTAAACCAAAATTTCTATTTTTGTAAGCAAGTAAAGTTACATAACTTACATAATCTATATTTGATATAAAATTAGCCATGAAATTTATCCTTAAATTGAAATACAGTCTTTGAAATTTTTTTGAAAAAATTTTCCGCAACAAATTATTAATCTAGAAAAATATGTAAGTTATGTAATTTGCTTATACAAAAATAGAAATGTGTAGAGTTTTGATATCAAACCAACTTGTTTTATTCACATTCATAAGAAGAGTATTTATACAGGAGACACACCATAAACGATAAGCTTAAAGTTGCTAAATTATCGGACAACATGTCCTTATCAGAATACCAAGATAAATAAGAACAATATACGAGTTTATCCGCAATACTCCCCCTCACGTTGGAGTGTGAAGATCCTGAACGCGCAACTTGGACATAAGATAATGAAACTGATCACGACCAAGAGCCTTTCTAAAGATATCCACTAATTGTTCAGTGGTGCAAACATGTTCAGTAGTAATAATGCCATTACGAACAGCATCCCGAACAGCATGACAATCATTCTCAATATGCTTAGTACGTTCATGAAACACTGGATTAGAGGCGATATGAATAGCTGCTTTGCTATCACAGAACAAACGAGTAGGCGCAGCGCGGTTGATACCAAAACCCTTGAGCAACTTATGCAACCATTTAATCTCCTTAAGTGCAAATGACATAGCCCTATATTCGGCCTCGGCGGACGAGTGGGAAACTGTATCCTGCTTCTTAGCTTTCCAAGCAATGGGCGAACCACCGAGTAGTACAACGTAAGCACTTAAGGAACGTCGAGTTTTCGGGCAAGAACTCCAGTCCGAATCACAATATACATCAATGGACAAATCCGTGTCCGCCTTAAGCATATTACCCTGACCAGGAGACCCCTTAAGAAACCGAACAACTCGCAAAGCAGCCTCTAAATGAGCCTCCCTCGGAGACTTCATGAACTGAGACAAAACATGAACTGAATAACAGAGTTCAGGTCGAGTGTGAAGAAGATACAACAACCGACCAACCAAACGACGGTAAGGCTTAGGGTCCAAAAGCAAAGGACCATCATCAGAAGCAAGACGATGATTCTGTTCAAGAGGAGTATAAGATGGACGAGAACCAAGATTACCAGTATCAACAATGATGTCAAGAGCATATTTACGTTGTGTCAAGAAAATACCATCCGGACCACGGCTTACTTCGATACCAAGAAAATATTTCAGTTTGCCCAAATCCTTCATTGCAAAACAACGGCTAAGATACTCTTTGAACTTCGTAAGCATGTGCCCATCATTTCCACAAATGATAAGGTCATCAACATAGATTAACACCCGTAATTCAATGTTCTTGTGGGAATAAGAGAAGAATGAGTAATCATCATAGGATTGAATGAAGCCAAACTTAAGTAGAGAATCAGACAACTTCTTAAACCAGCAACGCAGGGACTGTTTTAAACCATACAGAGACTTGCGAAGACGGCAAACTTTGCCAGGATGAGAATGACGAAAACCAGGAGGAAGCTTCATATAAACCTCCTCTTCAAGATCACCATGGAGAAAGGCGTTATGAACATCCATCTGATAAACCTCCCATTGATTAGCAGCCACAAGACGAAGAAGAGTATGAACTGTCGCCATACGAACAACATGAGCAAAAGTTTCCTTGTAATCTTCCCCCTTAACTTGAGTATTGCCAAGAGCAACAAGGCGAGCCTTGTTACGTTCCAACGTACCGTCGGAATTATACTTGTTTTTGAAGACCCATTGACAGCCAATGGCGATTTTGCCAGGAGGCAAATCACACACATCCCAAGTCCGAAGAAGTTCCAAAGCATCAACCTCTTTCACAACAGCATCATTCCAAACCTTGATTTTAACAGCTTCCTTAAAATGCTTAGGCTCCGTATTAGCAGTGATAACAGCCAAGTAAGCACGGTGGCTAGGGGAAAAATTTTCATCAGACACAAAATCTGTTAAAGGATAAGGAGACGTACCTTGGATCGATGTCGAAGACTGCGTAGGTGAGCCGGGAAGAGCATGATGTGATGGTGTGTGTGTAGCATTATAGAGGACATAATCTTGTAACCGCACAGAAGGTTTTGTAGTACGAGTACTCTTACGGTGTTTCGGCGGAGGAGTGGGAACCGACTGTGGAACCGAAAAAATCATAGAAACAGAGTCCGGACTATCTGGAGAACCAGTTATTGCAGGCGTTAGTGGAGTAGCAGAGTCTGGGTGAACAGAAGAGACATCTTATGTGTTGTCAACAATAGGAGGCGACGATGATGACGTAGGATCCAGACCAACAACGGGTAAATCTCCACCGGTGTTGTTGTCATGATCAGGAGGAAGGCTCGTTGCAGGACTCCCCCTGTCGGACAAAGTCGGAACCAACCAGTCATCATCACCAGAGACAACCAAAGGAGGAACAGACAGCGGAGAAGAACCATGTGATGTGGCAAAAGGAAACACGTTTTCTTGGAAAACAACATCGCGAGACACCAAAAATTCATTCCGTTCAATATCAAAGACTTTCCATCCCTTTTTGCCAAAAGGATAACCCACAAATACGCACAACCTACTACGCTGTCCAAATTTGTCCTTATCACGTGTTAGACGATGAACATAACAAGCTGGCCCAAAAACACAAAGTTGATCATAATCCGGTTTGCTTTTATGAAGAATCTCATAAGGAGAACAACTAGAGTGAATAGAAGACGGAGTTCGGTTTATCAAATATGTAGCTGTTAAAACTGCTTCACCCCAAAACTTGATTGGTAAACTTGCCTGAAATAGCAAAGCTCGAGCAACATTAAGAATATGATGATGCTTGCGTTCGACACGACCGTTTTGTTGCGGTGTCCCAACACAAGATGTTTGATGAATGATACCATTTTCATGAAAATAAGATGCAAGACACATAAACTCCGTCCCATTGTCACTACGAACCGTCTTAACAGTTTTTCCAAACTGTCGTTCCGTGTACTTCAAGAAATTAGTAAGAACACTTCGAACTTCAGATTTTTTGAGTAACAGATAAGTCCACACAGCCCTCGAAAAATCATCAACAATTGTTAAAAAATAGACAGCACCACAAGAGGAAGGAACTCGGTATGGTCCCCAAACATCGCAATGAATCATTGTAAAACACTCTTGAGTTTTATTAGAACTATCAGAAAACACTTCTCTTTTCTATTTAGCCCGAAAACATACGTCACAAGATGAGGAACTAACAGAAGAGGAAACACGTTTAAATTGAGGTAAAGCTGAAAGAACTGAGAAACTCGGATGACCTAAACGCCTATGCCATAAAGCTTGATCAAGAACACCTTTAGCCATATGAATCTTTGTTGTAGCTACATTCGTTAGGTAATACACACCATCACGCTCTTCACCGCTTCCAATCAAAGTCTTCGAAAAACGGTCCTGTAGAAAACAAATCGTGTCAGTAAACGTAGCAAGACACTTTGTTTGTTTCAAAATTTTAGAAACAGAGATCAATGTGCACTTTAACGATGGCACAAAGAGAACATTTGTTAACTCGACATTGTTCGAAAGAGGAAACACTCCCACACTAACAGAAAACGCCTTACTACCATTAGCGAATCCAACCGGACTTGGTTGGATAGGGACAACATCGGTTAACAAGGATAACGTCCCAGTCATATGATGGGACGCACCTGTATCCAAGATGACATTGCCAAGATTAAGCATACCAGACAACTTGTCGGAATTCGTAGGACTTGGATTGGCATTGGTGGATTTCTCTTGAAGAAGCTGAGTCAAGGCGCGAAGATGATCATGTGTAAATTCAGGAAAAGCAAAGGAGTTGGAGCTTGTAGCATGAGCAACAACAGTCTAACCGCGTCCACGACCGCCACCGGCAGGACTAGAACCACGACCACCTCTTCCTCGACCACTTGTACCACGACCACTGGGACCCTTCTCGTTCCGTTCTGTCCACCAGTCCGGAAAACCAACCAATTGCCAACAATCGCGCTTCTCATGACCGGTACGTCCACAATGAGAACACGAGAGGCGTCCCTTGTTTAAGATAGAGTCAGGTCTATTTCCACCAGAAACATCAGTATGAGCAAGGAAACCCACTGCCTCTTCCTTTTGTTCACGAGCACGAACATAGGACAACCTCTGCTCTTCACGTATCTTTCTGCTATAAATCTCACCAAGAGAAGGTAGGGGATCCATAACGACGAGAGTAATACAAAGACCACCATATCTGGACTCATCAAGTCCCAACACANATCATCAACAATTGTTAAAAAATAGACAGCACCACAAGAGGAAGGAACTCGGTATGGTCCCCAAACATCGCAATGAATCATTGTAAAACACTCTTGAGTTTTATTAGAACTATCAGAAAACACTTCTCTTTTCTATTTAGCCCGAAAACATACGTCACAAGATGAGGAACTAACAGAAGAGGAAACACGTTTAAATTGAGGTAAAGCTGAAAGAACTGAGAAACTCGGATGACCTAAACGCCTATGCCATAAAGCTTGATCAAGAACACCTTTAGCCATATGAATCTTTGTTGTAGCTACATTCGTTAGGTAATACACACCATCACGCTCTTCACCGCTTCCAATCAAAGTCTTCGAAAAACGGTCCTGTAGAAAACAAATCGTGTCAGTAAACGTAGCAAGACACTTTGTTTGTTTCAAAATTTTAGAAACAGAGATCAATGTGCACTTTAACGATGGCACAAAGAGAACATTTGTTAACTCGACATTGTTCGAAAGAGGAAACACTCCCACACTAACAGAAAACGCCTTACTACCATTAGCGAATCCAACCGGACTTGGTTGGATAGGGACAACATCGGTTAACAAGGATAACGTCCCAGTCATATGATGGGACGCACCTGTATCCAAGATGACATTGCCAAGATTAAGCATACCAGACAACTTGTCGGAATTCGTAGGACTTGGATTGGCATTGGTGGATTTCTCTTGAAGAAGCTGAGTCAAGGCGCGAAGATGATCATGTGTAAATTCAGGAAAAGCAAAGGAGTTGGAGCTTGTAGCATGAGCAACAACAGTCTAACCGCGTCCACGACCGCCACCGGCAGGACTAGAACCACGACCACCTCTTCCTCGACCACTTGTACCACGACCACTGGGACCCTTCTCGTTCCGTTCTGTCCACCAGTCCGGAAAACCAACCAATTGCCAACAATCGCGCTTCTCATGACCGGTACGTCCACAATGAGAACACGAGAGGCGTCCCTTGTTTAAGATAGAGTCAGGTCTATTTCCACCAGAAACATCAGTATGAGCAAGGAAACCCACTGCCTCTTCCTTTTGTTCACGAGCACGAACATAGGACAACCTCTGCTCTTCACGTATCTTTCTGCTATAAATCTCACCAAGAGAAGGTAGGGGATCCATAACGACGAGAGTAATACAAAGACCACCATATCTGGACTCATCAAGTCCCAACACAAACTGATGAATCTTCTCTTTTTCCCTCTCCTTAGATGGAGCAGAGGTTGCTCCACAGGTACAGAAGCCACAAGAACACACAATGATCGGCTTGTAGAGTTGATATTCTTCTCACAACAAACACAACCTACCATAGTAATCTATGACGGATTGTCCCTCTTGACGACATGAGGCAAGCTGACCTCGAATTTGGTGAACATGCACCTTGTTTCCCACTGAGAAACGTTGCTTCAAATCCGACCACATGTGATGAGAATTGGTAATGAAAGTAACGGTAGATCGAACCTTAGGTTCAATAGAGGTTCGTAGCCACCCAACAATCATCAAGTTCACCGTCAATCAATTATCATAGTTAGGATCATCACGAGCTGGTTGTACAATTGCTCTATTGATGAAACCAGTTTTTCGTTTGGTTTGGAGAGCGTTGAGCATCTCCGTTGCCCACTCATTGTAGTTATCACCGGTTAACAAAATAGACGAGATCATAGCCTCGGGGTCGTCGGAACTAGACAAAGTATAAAGAGACACCACCAGTGCATCTGGTAGCTGTACTTCAGACCCAGATTTGAGAGCGGAAGCACTACTTTCTTCTTCGTTTACCATTGTAGCTTGAAGAATCTTCTTTTTTTTTTTTTGATTTAAACAGATCTTAGCTCTGATACCATGTAGAGTTTTGATATCAAACCAACTTGTTTTATTCACATTCATAAGAAGAGTATTTATACAGGAAACACACTATAAATGATAAGCTTAAAGTTGCTAAACTATGGAACAACATGTCCTTATCAGAATACCAAGATAAATAAGAACAATATAGGAGCTTATCCGCAATAAAATGTTTGTTTCTAAATTCTAATATTTGATTCTCTCAGTTGAATACATAAAAGGATAAAGTACTGTATTTTTTTTTGTTGGTCGGAAGGATAAGTACTGTATTATTAAATTGGTGTTTAGATATGATTAATCTTAACTCCAATGATGTACCTTTTAGATACCGCAAGAGCAACACATAATTAAAAAGGCTAATCAAAATTTTCTTTAACTCAGTCTCGATCGGTGATCACGATGTCCAAAGGGCGGTTGAATACTTCTTCATTTGACATCATCAGTTTCAGACTTGAGATTTGGCTATATACAGCTGGAGTTGGCTAGTAGTATAAACATTCGTAAAAAAAAAAAAAAAGAAAGCTTTCAATTTCGAAAAATGGAGAGAATAAACACGAAGTGGGTAGCAGCAGCAGCGAGCATATGGATTCAAAGCTTCAGCGGAGCTACATACACATTCGCTATATACTCTTCTATCCTTAAATCATCTCAATCTTATGACCAATCTACTCTTGATTTCGTTTCTGTCTTCAAAGACATTGGTGGTACCTTTGGTATCATCTCCGGATACCTTTACACGACCATGACTTCTAAGCTACACGGTCGTGGTGGTCCTTGGGTTGTGGTTTTCGTTGGGTTGGTTCAGTGGTTTATTGGGTTCTTTTTTATCTGGGCTTCGGTTGTTGGGTTGATTGCACCACCGCCTGTGCCGCTCATGTGTTTGTTCGTGTTCTTGGCTGGTCACTCGTTGCCGTTTTTTAATACGGCTAATGTTGTCACGGCTGCTCGGAACTTTTCTCATTACGGTGGGACTGCTGTTGGCATTATGCAGGTAATAAAGATTGTAACTTTGTTAATGAATCATCAATTTGGGCGAAGTTGGAAACTCAATCACGCCATTCGATTCGACTCAGTCTTGTGTGTGTTTTAGGAGTCTTTCTCAAGTAGAATCTCATTTTGAAATGAAAAATTAGACCTTTACTGTTTACATGACCAATACAAAAGAAAGTTTCAAATTTTGATTTTGGAGCTTAGCTTCTCTAGCTTTGATTTGGAGATTAGGTTCTGTAGCTTTGATTTGGAGGATCTCATCTTTGAATCCAGATTTGTTTGCATCATAGATGGTGATTAGTCTGTTTCACTTGAGTCTTTTGTTGTATACTCTCAGTTTGATGTATGATTAAATGATTGCATATCCAAAAAAACTGACTCATTTTTCTCTAAATGTGTTCACTTCAGGGATTTCTAGGACTAAGTGGAGCAATTTTGATTCAGTTGTACCACGCGGTCTGCGGGGGCGAAGGTAACCCTGCTACTTTCATTCTTCTCCTGGCTGTAGTACCAACGTTTGTCATCTTCTTGACTATGCCATTTGTAAGAGTGTATGAAACGGTGACCACGAGTGAGAAGAAACACTTGAATGGTCTCTCTGTGATCTCTTTGATCATAGCCGCCTATCTCATGGTCATTATAACGGTTGAAAATGTTCTCGGTTTATCACGGTCAATGCAGATTTTCTCCTTCATCCTTGTGCTCTTTTTGCTGGCCTCTCCTCTCTTGGTTGCGGTGAGAGCCCTACGCGAAGAAACTCAGACACTTTCTCCTCTGGATCGTCCTCCTGTTCTCGACACATCTGCCTTGCTCGACCCTAGTTTGAAAAAATTCCTGGGTGAGTGCCCTATCCTTGCCAAAAAATTGGATTAGGCACCCAATGTCATCATAGTACTAAACAGAATGAGAACAGAACACTGACTGTTTTACATGCAAATTTGTGCAGATGGAGATCATGTTGTTGTTGAAGACTCAAACATACTGGAAGCAATGAGCACAGTGAACTTTTGGCTACTCTTCGTGGCAATGCTATGTGGGATGGGTTCCGGATTCGCGACTATAAACAACATGAGACAGATAGGTGAGTCTCTTCACTACTCCCCGGTTCAACTCAATTCTCTGGTCTCTCTCTGGAGCATATGGAACTTTCTAGGCCGGTTCGGGGCAGGTTTTGTCTCAGACATATTCTTACACAAACATAGCTGGCCAAGACCTGTCTTCATGGCCATAACTCTAGGTATTATGGCTGTAGGCCACATCGTAGTGGCCTCTGGTTTACAAGGAAGTCTCTATTTTGGTTCAGTTTTGATCGGTATGGCTTACGGTTCGCAATGGTCGCTCATGCCAACAATCACGTCAGAGATATTTGGGATCCGGCATATGGGAACGATTTACTTCACGATCTCGATTGCAGGCCCCATCGGGTCGTACTTACTCTCTGTGAAAGTGATAGGTTACTTCTATGACAAGGTGGCTTCTGAGGATGACAATTCTTGCTTTGGAAGTCAATGTTTCAGGACATCGTTTATGATCATGGCTTCTGTGGCTGTCTTCGGCTCTTTGGTTGCTTCTGTATTGTTCTTCCGCACAAGCAAGTTTTACAAAAGACTTGTAGCCAAGAGGAACTCCAAGTGAGCTTGCAAATTACATATTGTCAATATCTGTAATTTAAAGTTTGATCCGTGGAGAGAGACTCACAGAAGATTGAAATAACCTATTGGTTGATCGAAACTCACTACATAACTCTTATGTAATTGTGCCATGTCTTTGTAAAGCAAAAGTATATCTTTGTGTGTGCGTGTGTGTAAGGGAGATTTTGTTTAAGGACTCTCAAAATGGAACATTTATGAATCTAGACCATGTTGGTCGGATTAACCGGTTGAACCGAAATCTGGTTAGCATTTGGTTCCTAATTTTAACTGTTAAACCAATCTCAAAACCGGACAAAAAATTGATTTTTCTTTTGGTATGAAACCTTAAACCCTGGTTTTTTTTTTTTTTTTTTCTTGTTTGTTTGTTTGTGAGAACCCTAAAAGGCTTCACCTTTCATTAGCGCCAACATAAAAAACTTCAGCAGTCTCTCGCGGTCGCTCCTCATCGATTCTTCTTCTCCTTCCCTGTTTTCAGGTTAGAAAACCCAAAAAACCGTAAAAATCTTCTCCTTGTGATTAGATTCAATCTAAATTGTGAAGCTTTAATTCTCTCTATCTGTTTTGTTTTATTGCTTCTTCAACCCTAAAGTTTAATTTTTTTGAGTTTGTATTTCACTCTTGAAACGCTTCAGTCTCGCTTTGGTCTTATAGAATTTTGCCTAGATTTAGTTTTTATTAATATGTTCTGTAGTCAATTTCGAATTGTTATGATAAGTACGAAGATTGCATAGTATTGCGTTAAAATTCTCTTTCTTTGTGTTCTTATATTTTTTCTTATCTCATCAATATCTCAGAAAGCTCCATTTTCACACTTACAAGCTCCATTTGTGTAAGTCTTGAAGTAAAGTGATTTGAGTAGCTTAATTGTTCCCGGTTCTATTATATTTGTAGAGAATTCAATTGGATTAGTCAAGGAAACGGAACCTAATTATGGAATCATTATGTGTTGACATTGAAACCAGGATGTCCCTCACACCCTCAGAACCTGACCTGCCTGTTTCAGAAGATTTTGGGGAGTACATGCGCTCTCGTTTAACCCAGTCGAAACGACCAGACCATGAACATCTATGTGCCGTCATCGAGGAATTATCAAAAACTCTGGCTGAAGATAATCATAGTCGGACACCTGTTGCTTACTTTGCGGCCACATGCAGTTCGCTGAACAGCATCTTGTCGGGTGATGGTCAACCGTCTTTGGATGTCGTCCAGCCACATGTTGTTATCCTTTCCCTTGTGTTCCCTAAAGTCTCAGCAGGAATACTGAGTAGGAATGGGTTGGCTTTGCGTCTTGTCCTTGACGTTCTGGATCTAGAATCAGCCACGCCTGAGTGCTTGATGTCGGGATTGAAGTGTTTGGTTCACCTTCTCACAACTGTTGAGTCCATTACGGGGAACGAATTCTCTAATTCCTGCAGCATCTTGCTGAGTTTTGTAATCCATTCAGATGGAAAGGTAAATTTAAAAATACACAGGTGCTGATGATTTGGTTCTGCGTCAGACTTTGATGATTTTCTTCTTTTAAATCCAGGTAAGAAAGCTAGCAAACTCGGGTCTCCGTGATGTCCTGCTGAAATCCCATGGAACACAGGCCTGGCAATCAGTCAGTGGAGCAATTGCAGAAATGTTCCAGGGATGTTTAGACCTTGCCCATCACTCGGAATTGGGTTCTTCAGAAGGAGCCAGGGGAGCGAAGCAAGTGCTTTACATTCTGACCACTCTAAAAGAGTGCTTGGCCTTGATGTCTCAACAGCACATTGCTACTCTGATTGAGGGCTTTCAGGTGCTGATGATTCTGCGCGATCCATACATTACAAGGCCAGTGATAGACTCTTTAAATGCACTTTGTCTCAATCCAACCGCCGACGTTCCAGTTGAGGCGCTGGTCGAAGTGCTGTCGCTTGCAGCTGGACTGTTCTCTGGACATGAAACATCTGCTGATACCATGACCTTTACAGCACGTTTGTTGAAAGTTGGGATTACTAGGACTTTTTCCATAAACAGAGATCTTTGTGTGGTTAAACTTCCTTCTGTGTTCAATGGTCTGAAAGGTATGCTGTTGTATCTGCTTCATTCTGCTTTTTCGGTTTCAGAATTTCTCGAACACACTGCTCTTATCAATGTGGTTTATCCTACCGTTTACATGATTTTTGTGCTTCTTTTGGCAGATATTCTTGCATCTGAACACGAGGAGGCAATCTTTGCAGCAACTGATGCATTGAAGAGTTTGATATTTTCATGCATTGACGAAAGGTTGATCAGAGAAGGTGTCAACGGAATCCGGAATTCAAACTTGAATGCAAGGATGTCTAGTCCAACAGTCATTGAAAAGCTGTGTGCAACGGTTGAGAGCTTGCTTGATTACAGGTTTCATGCAGTCTGGGATATGGCTTTTCAAATTGTTTCAGCGATGTTCGATAAATTAGGTAACTATTATTTTTACTCTTGACTTTTCATTTGTTTCTTGTTGAATATTATTCCTTTCTGAGATTCTGACTCTTGTGCCTTTAGGGAGTTATTTGGCCCAGTTATTTGCTAATCCTTTCACACAATTTTCAGGTGACGATTCTCCATATTTTCTGAGGAAGACCCTCGAGGACTTATCAGATATGCAAGATTTACCTGATGAAGGCTTTCCTTATCGGAAGCAGGTAACTGTACTTTTTTTTTCCTGGAGTGTAATGATCATCTGCTGGATTCTATTTTACATTAGAAATGATAGTGATGTCATTTGCAATCTCTTTTCTTGGCTTCATCATTGGACCCGAAGTTCAGCTGATGACTATATAGTATTTTGTCTGCATCGTTGCAGAAATATAATAGTCTTTACGATAGAACGTCAGTAATGATATTAGGCTACTTATATGGTGATTTGTACGAAGAAATGAAATGCTGCGTGCATATGCAACTATGTCGATACGTATTGGCCTGCTTTGATTTCATATTGAAGTCTCAAAATGCTTGATCTTTTGGCTACAGTTCCTTTGTAAACTTTTTTCTGCTTTTTGTTGACTTGGTGGGGATCTTGTGCTGTTAGTACAGCAGTTCGATACATGAAATATCTGTACTGTTATGTGGAGGTGCTCTCATATTTGGTTAGAAAGAATGATTCTATGATTCGAGATGATGCAATCATGTCGATGTATTAGGTCTTGCCTCTGTTAGTCATGTTCTGTAATGTCCTGACTGATGTTATCTTTGTTGGCGATCTCTAGTTGCATGTATGTGTAGGATCAGCCGTTGGTGCTATGGGGCCTGAAACATTTTTGAGCGTTGTACGTTTAAACCTTGAAGCTAGTGATCTGTCTGAGGTAAAAGTTTGGCTCTTCCCAATCTTGAAGCAGTACACAGTTGGAGGACGCCTGAGTTTCTTCACAGAGACTATTTTTAGAATGATAGAAACAATGAGCCAAAAAGCTCAACAGGTAATTTTTATTGTATCCTGCTGTTTGATATATTCTTGTTTTTATATTTTTTAATATTTGCTAGTTGTTGGTGATGACAGCTCAAGCTACAAGGTCTTCCTGGAGCATCCTGGAGTGTTGATTCTCTCGTATATTCATTATGGGCTTTGTTACCTTCATTCTGTAATTATCCCGTGGATACTGTGGAGAGTTTTGCCGATCTGGGGCGAATATTATGTGGAGTTCTTCAAACACAGGCTGAGACCCGTGGAATTATATGCGCCAGTTTGAATATTCTGATTCAACAGAATAAGGAAGTTGTTGAGGGGAAAGAAATATCTATTAATGAAGCTAGTCCTGCTATGCAACGAGCAGTAGCTCGTTATGATTCACAGCATGCAGCAGCTAATTTGAAAGTTTTGCGGTTGTGTGCTCCGAAATTATTGGATCTTTTGTCAAGGATATTTCATGAATCTGGCAAAGATGATGGCGGTTCTCTTCAGGTAATTAACAACCTTCGAGGGAAGGGTACTCACTTGCCTTACATCATAAAATGATGGGTTGCAATTTAATATCACTTAGTTAAATGTCACCAGAACTTNATTGGCCTGCTTTGATTTCATATTGAAGTCTCAAAATGCTTGATCTTTTGGCTACAGTTCCTTTGTAAACTTTTTTCTGCTTTTTGTTGACTTGGTGGGGATCTTGTGCTGTTAGTACAGCAGTTCGATACATGAAATATCTGTACTGTTATGTGGAGGTGCTCTCATATTTGGTTAGAAAGAATGATTCTATGATTCGAGATGATGCAATCATGTCGATGTATTAGGTCTTGCCTCTGTTAGTCATGTTCTGTAATGTCCTGACTGATGTTATCTTTGTTGGCGATCTCTAGTTGCATGTATGTGTAGGATCAGCCGTTGGTGCTATGGGGCCTGAAACATTTTTGAGCGTTGTACGTTTAAACCTTGAAGCTAGTGATCTGTCTGAGGTAAAAGTTTGGCTCTTCCCAATCTTGAAGCAGTACACAGTTGGAGGACGCCTGAGTTTCTTCACAGAGACTATTTTTAGAATGATAGAAACAATGAGCCAAAAAGCTCAACAGGTAATTTTTATTGTATCCTGCTGTTTGATATATTCTTGTTTTTATATTTTTTAATATTTGCTAGTTGTTGGTGATGACAGCTCAAGCTACAAGGTCTTCCTGGAGCATCCTGGAGTGTTGATTCTCTCGTATATTCATTATGGGCTTTGTTACCTTCATTCTGTAATTATCCCGTGGATACTGTGGAGAGTTTTGCCGATCTGGGGCGAATATTATGTGGAGTTCTTCAAACACAGGCTGAGACCCGTGGAATTATATGCGCCAGTTTGAATATTCTGATTCAACAGAATAAGGAAGTTGTTGAGGGGAAAGAAATATCTATTAATGAAGCTAGTCCTGCTATGCAACGAGCAGTAGCTCGTTATGATTCACAGCATGCAGCAGCTAATTTGAAAGTTTTGCGGTTGTGTGCTCCGAAATTATTGGATCTTTTGTCAAGGATATTTCATGAATCTGGCAAAGATGATGGCGGTTCTCTTCAGGTAATTAACAACCTTCGAGGGAAGGGTACTCACTTGCCTTACATCATAAAATGATGGGTTGCAATTTAATATCACTTAGTTAAATGTCACCAGAACTTGTTCGTCTTTGTGTTATAATAACTGTTCTTGTCTACTTTCAGTCTGCGATAGGCAACTTGGCTTCTATAGCGGAGAAAAAGACTGTTTCGAAGCTACTTTTCAAGACTCTGCGAGAGCTTTTAGAGGCTACCAAAACTGACATTGCACAAGATGAAAGCTCTGTTAGTGGGATGGACGTTGATAACACCACAGACAAAAATTCTTCTTCCAACTCAAGGTACTGTTTTCCAATTTGTGTTTCTAGTTGCTTAGTTGCTACTGCCAATATTGACCCTATAATCTGCATTTCATTTCAGGGCAAGGTTGTTTGATCTATTAGTTTCACTTTTACCTGGTTTGGATGGTCAAGAAGTTGATACCATATTTAGTTCTCTGAAGCCTGCATTGCAGGTTTGTAAATTGATCTATTGTATTGAACGATTTATTGTTCTTGGTGTGGCTGTGATTTATCTCTTACATGAAGATGAGTTTTTTTATTGAATTGTAAGAACGATGGGTATATACTAATATGGATTGTAACTGCAGGATCCTAAGGGCCTAATTCAGAAGAAAGCGTACAAAGTTCTTTCAATCATCTTGAAGGTATTACTTTCCTTGCCTGCCTTAAGATTACAATCTTCGATT
>NC_025690.1:18684643-18699428 GCF_000633955.1 Camelina sativa
TTACCTGGTTTGGATGGTCAAGAAGTTGATACCATATTTAGTTCTCTGAAGCCTGCATTGCAGGTTTGTAAATTGATCTATTGTATTGAACGATTTATTGTTCTTGGTGTGGCTGTGATTTATCTCTTACATGAAGATGAGTTTTTTTATTGAATTGTAAGAACGATGGGTATATACTAATATGGATTGTAACTGCAGGATCCTAAGGGCCTAATTCAGAAGAAAGCGTACAAAGTTCTTTCAATCATCTTGAAGGTATTACTTTCCTTGCCTGCCTTAAGATTACAATCTTCGATTTGGGCATGTATATTTATTCCTTTTGTGCATAGCTGACTGGTTCTATATTCACTAAGTGTCTAAATCTTCATCGCCTGGATGGCATGATAATATTTTGTTTGTCCATAATATATGCTTACCTTATGTTAAACAGTACATCACTGATGTTGTGTCTTAAGGTCCTTGTAAACCAATAAACTCAGCTCTCTCATTTACTAACAAATCTTGACTAATGCGTTTGGTTACAAATGCATCTGGTGCCAGAGTTCTGATGGATTTGTTTCAAAGAACCTCGAGGAGTTGCTTAACCTGATGCACAATCTATGCCATGTCTCTGCCAAGCGCCATAAACTTGATTGTTTATACTTCCTGTTAGCTCATGCATCAAGGACTGTAAGATACTAAACCTTATATAATTTATTTGTATTATGACTAAATGTATGATGACTATTGTGTAGGTTTTAGAATTATCTGGGGAAGATAGTTATCTTAGATTCTGATGATTTGTTTGCCCGTACAGGATGATTTAAAGGAGAGAAAAGACATTGTTTCTACTTTCCTACCCGAAGTTATACTTGCTTTAAAGGAGGTACGAACCATTGCTTGAAACTGATTGTGTCAAACTATGATCGTATAAATATCATTATTCAGGTCGCTGTTGTTTATGCAGGTAAATAAAAAAACAAGAACCAGAGCCTATGACGTGCTTGTTCAGATTGGTCATGCATATGCAGATGAGGAAAATGGTGGAGACAATGAGCAATTGCATGGGTACTTCAATATGGTATGTATAATCTAATCATTGTAATAATATTCTTTCAGGATCTTAGTTTTTCCTTTTTGCATCAAGATTGATTGTAGACCTCTGCTATAAACGTCGCAGGTGGTTGGTTGCTTAGCTGGGGAAAAACCTCAGATGATTAGTGCTGCTGTCAAGGGTGTAGCTCGTTTGACATATGAGTTCTCCGATCTCATAGCTAGTGCTTACAATTTGCTTCCTTCAACATTTCTTCTCCTCCAGAGAAAAAATAAAGAAATTACAAAAGTAAGTAACCTATCTTCCCTTTCAAGAGGCCACATCTTTATGTTGCTGCATGTTAGCCATTCGTCTCACTTGTTTATCAGTGAGACAGACATACTGAACTGTTTTCCTTAAACATACAACCAATCTATTTTTGGAAACAGGCAAATTTAGGCTTGTTGAAGGTTTTGGTGGCTAAATCACCCGTTGAAGGACTACACGCAAACTTAAAAAGCATGGTTGAAGGCTTATTAAAGTGGCCAGAAGGAACGAAAAACCTTTTCAAAGCAAAGGTGTGTTTCTAATACCCACTTTCTATACAGTATGCCCAACATGACATCTTTGGTAACTAAAATGTGAATTTCACATCTCACACAACTTGGACGCACACATTTATACTTGTTGAGCTTTCTAGTGTATATACTTTGTTACTTAGCGGCAGGATATATATAGGATTTGATTCTGCGGATTCTTGCCCCTTTTTGAAGAGTCATGTTGGTATAATTTAGGTGAGGCTTCTGTTGGAGATGCTCATTAAGAAATGTGGCACGGAAGCTGTCAGGTCTGTCATGCCTGAGGAACATATGAAACTCCTGACGAACATACGAAAGGTTAATAATGTTCAAAGTTGTCTACATTGCAGTGCCTCTGTTATGTTATACACTCATACATTTTGTCTTGGTTCATCTCAGATCAAGGAACGTAAAGAGAAAAAATATGCAGCTGGTTCTGACATAAGTAAATCGCAGCATTCAAAAGATACTTCATCAAAGTACCTTACCAACTCAATCGACAGATGGTCTCATAGAAGTGTCTGAGTGGTCAAGTACTAATTTGTTTTTGAATTTGTGTCTTCCAGGGTTAGCCGGTGGAATGATACCAAGATATTTTCTGATTTTGATGATGAATACGAGGACAGCGATGGAGACGACATGGATGCAGAGTCTCATGGCCGTAGCAAGGCTTCCTCTTTATTAAAATTCAAGGCATCCGTTTTAAGGTTGGTTGTTATTTACACATTTTGGCAATGATCTTGTCTTGCTATGCTTTTGGATCTATAAACTAACATGTTAGCGACGTATTACAGATCCAAGAAAAGTCGGAACCAGAGTCATCTTGAAGTGGATGAGTCGGATGATGAACCGCTTGACTTAATGGATCGGTACAAAACGAGATTAGCTCTTCGGTCAAGTGAATTTCGCAAACGGGAAGATGACTCGGATGAAGAAGCAGAGTTTGATGAGGAAGGGCGGCTAGTCATTCGTGAAGGAGGGAGGGCTAAAAGGAAGGAAATATCTGATGCAGATTCAGATGCCAAAAGTAGCAAAGGTAGCCGTTTCTCTGGAAACTCATCCAGGAAGAACCAAAAGCGGATGAAGACATCAGAGTCTGGATACTCTTACACAGGAAAAGAGTATGCAAGCAAAAAGGCAAGTGGTGATCTTAGGAGGAAAGATAAGGTTGAACCGTATGCATACTGGCCACTTGATCGCAAGATGATGAGCCGTAGACCAGAGCAGCGGGCAGTTGCAGTCAGAGGTATGTCAAGTGTGGTCAAGATGGCAAAGAGGATGGAAGGGAAGAGTACTGCAGAAGCACTTGCAACTACCAAGTTCAAAAAATTCAAGAGGAGTGGTCAAAAGAAATCTGCTGGGAAGAAGAAAAACAAGTAAACAAGTGGCATAGGCTCCTCACCCATGTTTTAAGATATCAGACAAACAATAGCTTATTTAGAAAGCACATTTTTGACTGCTGAAACTTTAAAGACCTTTGTCCATGTCATATTGTAATCAGGTTTTGAATTATGGTTTTCAGAGCTGATACATCAAAGAGAGAAATTTTATCAACGTCAGTTCCGGATTGTTCTTTTCATTTGTTCCATCTCAACCAGAGTAGTTATGAGCAACATCGGGATACGTCCTTCCCTTATTTATTGAAGACATAATTACTAGCATGACAGTCGCAAATTTTAATACATATTACCCGCATAACTGAGAGACATCATCTACTAGCATGATGCTCGTAACTGTGAGAATGGGCAGGTTGTCCATAGTCTGTCCATGTCAAATTCATTTCTGGGGGACCAGGGTCTATAACCGGAAATGAACTCCTAGAGGATCAGGGTCTACTCGTTAGTAGCATCAATAGAGTTTTGTAACATGTTAAACAAGGATTGAACTCCTAGAGGATCTTTTTCTTTTGTCACTAGGGAACTAACACAGCAAGAACATAGTTTTGAAATCAGTTTAAGGTTTGCCTTTGATGTGGGATGATGCTTCCTCTGAATTTTAGCTAAACCATATCTTTATACTTTTTTTTTTTTTTTTTTTTTTTTTTTTTTTTTTTTAATACCAAAGTNAGAACACACTGATGATATCCCACAATCACATCATCAACCATCTTTAACGATAAAAAGTAAACACACGCCGCTAATTTTCAATTCACAAACACCGCTCACCCTCAGCTCTTTGTTCTTTGTTCTTTGTTCTTTTTCTTCTTTCTTGATAGGATCTTTCTTTTTGGTTGGTTGGTGACCAATTATCTCAAGGCAATCTTGTAGTATAAGCAATGTTCGGAAGCATAATTTTCACTAGAAAAGATAGAACCTATTTTCTTAGTTCTAGAGACTAGAGACTTTGATGCCAATGAGAAATACCCAATCCTTATGCATATATAGTAATAGTCTTAAATTTAGTTCTCAAAGCGAGACTTTGTTGCTTCCAATTACTAGATCACCAACGTAGGACTTAATCAAGTTCTTAAGGAATTTTCTTATAAGTCGATCGAACTTTATATACAAAATATCGTTTGAAGTTTGTTATTAATGTTTACGAACGGATCGGATATGCATCACTAATTTTTGGCTTAGACACTTAAAACAACAATTTTCACGTCGTAGTTATATCACAGTCACAACACATATTAGAAATGCATTCTGATGATTTCCTGTAACGATACATCACATACATAAATAAGAGAAACTCGCGTAATTTTCCAGTCTTTAACGTATTTTCCAGTCTTTAACGTATACGAACTCTTCTATGTCTAACACCGCCTAATATTTTTACCAACTAGATAAAAAAAGAACAAAACTACCATCCGGACGTAACATGCATTACTTTCATTAATTGGTAACAAAAAGATGCCACCAAGGCACCACCAATGGTGAGATGGCTTCATCTCCCTATAAACTTTTATGGAAGTTCCCACTGTAATAGAGACACGTAGACACATAAGGTCACATGTAATTGTCTACTCTATAGCCCTTTTTTTTTTCTTTTTTTCTTTATTGTCTCCTTAACCTTAAAAAGACAATAAAAACACACTAATCCATCAAAACGCGAAGCCCCAAAAGACAAGGATAAGAGAGACAAGTGCTTTGCTCACCCTCTCTGAAACAAAGCAATGATGAGAGAGGAGAGAGAGGATACGTTGTCGTGGCCTCTGATAGGAGAGAAAGAGAAGAGAAGTAGATTAGTAAAGGAGGAAGTGAAGAAGCAGCTACTCTTGTCTGGGCCACTAATTGCAGTGAGTCTTCTTCAGTTTTCTCTACAAATAATCTCAGTCATGTTCGTAGGACATCTTGGCTCTCTATCTCTCTCCGCCGCCTCCATTGCCACCTCTTTCGCCTCCGTCACCGGCTTCACATTCCTCGTCAGTTTTATTCTTCTATGAATCCTCCTCGCTCTCTCTCTCTCTCTCTCTATATATATATATATATCATATCATTCTACTCTTTTACTACAAAGTTATTTAGATGAAATAATTTTTATTAAAGATTTACCGGTAGTTCGGGTATCTATGGTCTAAACGGATAAAATCAAAATTCTCTAGAACCCTTATACTTAAAATCTGCTTAAGCAAGTATAATAATTTACTTATTTTTAAACATACAGTTTACGGTTGATTGGGTGATATTATTTTCTCCTGTATTATAAAATATATATATATATACCTTTAAAAATAGTTTTTTTTTTCGGAAAATACCATATTTAGTTTTTTTTTTCAAAATTACCACAAAATACATTTTTGGAAAAACAAATCATGCTTTTGTTCATTTCTGCTACCCCCACATGTCTACATAAAAAGTAATGATATAGACAGTCCAAATTTACAATCAATTGATAATTCTGAGCGTTTACTTGTCATGCAAGAAATCTGATCATAAAACTATTCACCTTTGAACAGATGGGAACAGCTAGTGCGTTGGACACAGTTTGTGGCCAGTCGTACGGATCAAAAATGTACGGACTGTTAGGCATACAGATGCAAAGAGCAATGCTTGTTCTTACACTTTTCTCTGTTCCTCTTTCCATCATTTGGGCCAACACAGAGCACTTCCTCGTCTTCTTCGGCCAAGACAAATCTATTTCACACCTATCTGGCTCTTACGCCAGATTCATAATCCCTAGCATCTTCGCCTACGGTCCTCTTCAATGTGTCAACAGGTTTTTGCAGGCGCAGAACAATGTGTTTCCTGTTGTGATCTCTTCTGGAGTCACCACTTGTCTTCACGTGATCATCTGTTGGCTCTTGGTATTGAAGTCTGGTTTAGGGTTTAAAGGAGCTGCTGTGGCGAATGCCATATCGTACTGGCTTAATGTTATTCTCTTGTCGTGTTACGTCAAGTTTTCGCCTTCGTGCTCACTGACCTGGACCGGTTTCTCTAAGGAGGCTCGGCGTGATATCATCCCTTTTATGAAGCTAGCTATTCCTTCTGCAATGATGGTTTGGTAAGTCCGAAAACAAAATGCCTACCATCAAGGCATCAGTATCTATATCTAGACCTAGTTGAGATTTGGTAAATCTGGCTTCTCTTAATTAGTATCCATGTAAAGTACCTTTATTTTATTTTATTTTGGTGATGTTGTTTTGAGCAGCTTAGAGATGTGGTCCTTTGAGCTTTTGGTGCTCTCGTCAGGACTTCTTCCGAACCCGGTTCTAGAAACTTCTGTTCTTGCAATCTGGTAAGAACAATACATTTGTTACGTACACTAGTGAATATTTTTATCTCTTTGTCATAATTCAGAAACCAAATAGAGTTATTATCTAGTGACTGAATTTGATAAGAAAATATATGCAGCCTTAATACATCAGGAACAGTCTGGATGATCCCGTTTGGCCTAAGTGGCGCCGCAAGGTCAGTAATAAGACTAGTAATATAATATAACCAAATTATGTATAACCTCAATATCACCGTTAAGTTTCCAAATCCGCAGCACAAGGGTGTCAAATGAGTTAGGAGCAGGGAATCCGAAAGGGGCAAAACTTGCCGTTCGCGTGGTCCTGAGCTTTTCCGTTGTAGAAAGTATACTAGTTGGATCGGTTTTGATACTGATACGGAAGGTCTGGGGATTCGCTTACAGTAATGACCCGGAAGTAGTCAGACATGTAGCCTCGATGTTGCCGATTCTTGCCTTAGGTCACTCCCTAGACAGCTTCCAAAGCGTTCTTTCAGGTTATATCTTCACTCAAATTTCTATACTACTCAAAGCTTTCTTTGCATGCAAGTAAATGCAAACTACCCTAGCTGCAAGCACCATTCTGGTTTTGGAACTCGGTTGAAACCGGTTATGTTGTTTGTTTATTGTATATTTTTTTTTCCGGTTAAAAGGGGTTGCTAGAGGATATGGATGGCAGAAGATAGGAGCGTTCGTGAACCTTGGATCATATTATCTTGTCGGAGTTCCGTTCGGTTTGTTACTTGGTTTTCACTTTCACGTCGGTGGTCGGGTAAATTTTATGACCCAACTCATAATTCTCTCTTTAACTCATTTAGCTCCAGTCAACTTATTACAAAGTTTAACATATATTAACAACACCACAAATTTTGATTTGAAGGGGCTTTGGTTGGGAATTATATGTGCACTCGTCGTTCAAGGTCTATGTCTTTCCCTCATCACCTTTTTTACAAATTGGGATGAAGAGGTAAGAAACTGTATATAGTAAATCCTTTTTTTAATTACAACTTACAATGCTTTCGTGCTGCGACTTTGATTGTTTCTAATTTGTTCATTTACTCTATAGGTCAAGAAAGCTACAAGCCGAATTGAGTCTTCTTCAGATGTGAAGGAATTTTCAGCAAACAATGGGTCAATTACTGTTTCTTGAGAGGCAGAACCGACCCAAAACTATATAAATGATGTCTAAAACCTTTAAAAGAAATGTTGCCTCTGTATGCAGCTTGATTAAAGAAAACTAAATTTGTGTGGATTTTGAAAAATGTAACTGATGGGGTTTGATCAATCTTCAACAAAAATGACAAAACTATGAAAGATAGAGATTAGAGTTAATGTCCAGTGGACCAGTACTGGTATGGGATATGCACTCTTTTAACATAGATACTCTTTTAACAGTCCGATACTCCGAAGAAACATTTTTTTTAGCATATTTTTTTTTGCAACCGCTACTCAAAACACATTGTTGGGTCCGCCTCGATGTACGTAACTCGATCTTAATACACGAAACTAGATATTGACCCGCGGTACACCACGAGACTATTTTTTTATAACAGAATGTAATTTATTTTATAGATTAACTATATATATAATTAATATTTAATTTGTATTTTTAAAAAATATAGATATATTAGTTAGTGGAAATTAGAAAGTATTTTGTTAATAGTATAGAATTCCTGCGTGTACTAAAAGTAGGAATGTTATATCCACTGCTAATATTTAACTATGTATGTTTTGTTCATATATTTATAGAAAAATAGATGTTATATTCATAAAATGTAAACAAACTAATAAACTAATTCACCCGTGGTTCAACCGGTCCGACTAATTGACCCAACAACCCGAAAGACTTCTGGTTCACCTTCCGGTCTGGTTTTAAAAACATTGTCGTTTATTGATTAGACCGATTGTTTAGAAAATGTCTGTATGGAGAAAATATTGTTTTGGAAAATTGGAAATTTAATATTAATTAAATTAATTATAATTTTAATACTTAATGTTAAAGGGAGTGGTTCCTATTGTTTTAGAAATTTTATTAGAATAGAAAATCTTGTTTCCAAAAATCAAAACTTAATATTAATTAATTAAATAAAAACAAATTAATAATTAATTTTAATGGCATGCTAAATGTGTTTAAAAATGTATATATAGATTTACTAGCAAACACATCATCACTTTTAATAGTATATATAAACTAATTGGATACAAATTTTTTTTAATATATATATGACATAGTTGATATTTTAGTTTTTTTTTTTAAAACTAACACATTTTAAACCTTTTTGTCATCCTCAAAATATTTTGAGATACTACTAATTAGGGTTTAATCAAAAGATTAGGGTTCACTTTGACGGCCTCACGGGATTTTTGGATTTAAGATCATCAGCCACTGTTGTTGAACGTAAAAAAAAAAAAAGTGATGGTGAGAATAATAATGAGCAGCAGAGTTCTCAAATTCTCAAAACCCAAGTTTTGGTTGGCGACGCAGAGTTCTTCATCAAGCCGTTGCTTCAATTCACTAGCCCAGTCTCATACTCACATCACAAAGACGATACTCACCTCCTCTCGTCGTCATAACCTCTTAACACGGCACACTACTTTTCAAAATCGAAGCTTTATTAAATGGAGAAGTGTTTCTTCACTTGCTCAGATGGCTAATGATGATCAATCCGCGACGATTGAGTCATTTGATGCTTTTTGTAAAGAAGGGAAATTTAAAGAAGCCATTGAAGTTGTTGAGACATTGGAGGACGAGGGACATGTTGTGGATTCGCCTAGGCTTTTAGGGTTAGCTAAACTATGCGGTGAAGCAGAGGCTTTGGAAGAAGCTAGGCTTGTTCATGACTTCATCACTCCTTTAGATGTTAGTACTTACCACACGCTGATCGAAATGTATTCTGGTTGTGGATCCGCTGATGAATCTTTGTTGGATTCATGGAGATTTAGAGCTAGGAGACAGGTTTGCTGAGTTAGCGAAGAAACTAGATGCCACTAGAATGAAGAAAGAGTCAAATGCAGGTCTTGTAGCAGAAAAAGCATCAGACGCTGCAAAGGAGGAAATAAAGGAACTGCGACGTCGTCGGATGACGATAAAAGAGCGGATGATGGCTTCGCCACCTGATTTTAAAGAAGGAGATACTTCACATCCAGAGGGTGACAAAATCGTTGCTGCACTGAGGAGTTTGAAAGCGCACATGTTAGATATGGGTTTTGTCCCTGCGATTCGAGTTTGTTATGAAACAGTGGAAGAAGAGGAAAAAGAGGAACAACTTCTTCTTGGATGCACCAAGCTCGCCGTAGCTTACGCATTGCTTAAATCACATGCTCGGAGAGATGTAACTGTTATGAAAAACATCCGCACCTGCGTTGATAGCCACAATACATTTAAGATGATCTCAGAGATCACTGGCAGAACACTGATACAGCGAGATGAAAAGAGATTCCACCATTACAGAAACGGTGTCTGCTCCTGCGGAGATTACTGGTAAGCTCTATGGTTCTTCAAAACCTATCATCTCCTCAACCTCATTAATTTTTTTTTAGCAACTTTCTAGAATATGACTGAATGTTTCTTTCCCAGTATATATATGAGTTGGAAAAAGTAGTTCAATATTTAGCGTCTCAATCAATGCTCGAAACAAAACAATGAATACTCAACAAAATAGTTTGTCACTGTAACAATGGTGACTTTGCCATTTTACTCCACAAGATTCGATTGGTTAAATGTCAACATGGTCATCCTCTCATATAATATATCTGAGATGGCTTGTTGTAATAAACTTCAAAGAAATTACAGAGAAGGAGATGAAAGTAGGCTGGTATGAGCTATCTAAAAGAATGGACTCATCAGGACTAACTGGATACAGAAGGTAAAGCAGATATGAGACACACATGGGCTGAAGGAAACAACGTTGAGGTCCCTGACATAGTATTAATTAAAAAAAAATTAAAAACTCAGATAGTCCTGACGTGCAAGTCATATACATAAACATTAGGGTCTGACGTCTAGGATACTCTGTTCTCCTTCTATCTCTCAATCTCTCCTTCGAGCAGCTTCCCACAATATTGCAATCAAAAATCTTAAACGAAAAGTCAACTTTTAGACTACAAAACTTTGGAGTATCGTGTTGAGGAGCCCACAACGAAGTTCAGGCCCAATTAAAGCCCACCAACTGAAGAGGCAACCACCGTGGTTTAAGCCGACAACACGACGGTATCAAGCTGTTTTTAGGAGACTGTGTAGTGAGAGGGTTTGTGTTGTCTCTTTTTTAAGCTATAGTTAGAAGCTTTCCTTCATCATCAAGTTTTGTTCTTTTGCATGTTTTAATCAATGGAATCAGAATCATCATCATTATCATCATCATCAGACGACAACCACAATTCGCCTCCCGCCGCAAATCTCCACCGCCGAAGGTTGGCTATGGATACGGATTCATCTTCTTCCTCTTCTGCTACATTGGAATCTTCCGCGAAACCGAGCACCGTGGGAGACAATGACGAGCTTTCTTTAGGAAATTTCGGAACAATTGAGAGCGATGCCGATGCAACTGACTCCGGAAGCAGCCTAATCGACCCAGTTCCGGTAAAAGGAGAAGACTTTGAAGTAATTGAATCGGGTCGGGTTGACCCGTTTACAGCAACCACCTTGAATGATGAACGTGGTGAGTATTATATTAGACCGGAACCTACTTCTACGGATTGGTCTTTGACAGGACTAGTGATCAGGTCAATCGGGTTTCAAGTTAGTTTGATGATTAGCTTTATAAGGTTTCCTCCATTGTTAATTCATAGCTGCTTGAGCTTTGTTTCTGATCCCTATGGAACAGTGAGGCGTGGTAGACGCTTTTTAGTATCTAGGATTGTAGAGTTATGTGACTCGGGGTTAGAAGATGATAAGCTTGTGTTGGAGGTTGTGCGTAGGTTAGCATGGGGTTTATTGTGGGCTGTTTACGTGGGGATCATGTTGTTTGCCTTGTTGGTCTCTGCGTTTATGATTAGCGGGTTTGTGATAACTCATTTGGCTCATGAACCACTTGTAATCAAAGAGAGCTTGAATTTTGATTACACTAAGAGTAGTCCAGAAGCTTATGTGCCCTTAAGCTCATGTGCTGGTGTGGCAAGTGATTCGAGTATCGAAACCGAGAAGATCAGAGGCTTGAAGGATAAGACAGTAATCACTGTCTCGATGACATTTCCTGAGTCCGAGTACAACAAAAATCTTGGGATGTTTCAGCTTCGAGTGGACTTTTTATCCGCTAGTGGTCAAATACTTGCTAGTTCAAGGCGGCCATGTATGATAAGATTCAGAAGCGAGCCTATACGTCTTGTCCAGACTTTCCTAAAGATTGCTCCGCTTGTCACTGGCTATGTCTCTGAAATCCAAACCTTGGACTTGAAGCTCAAAGGCTTTGTCGAAAAGGACATTAGTACTACTGCTTGCTTGAAGATAATGATTGAACAACGTGCAGAGTTTCGTCTTGGAGCAGGTATTCCAGAGATTTACGATGCATCTCTGTTGCTTGAATCTGAACTTCCTTTCTTCAAAAGGTTCATATGGAACTGGAGGAGAACTCTATTCGTGTGGATCAGCATGATTTTGTTCATTATGGAATTGTTTTTCGCCTTGGTTTGCTTCATACAGCTGATCATCCCAAGAACAAGCCAGAGAACACAACAAAGATAGAACACATTCCATCAACAAGAACTCCAATCTTGACGATCTGGCTGGTTCACTGGTGGTTATAACAGTAATTACACTTACTGTAACTTTAGCTTCTTCATAAGTGTTCCATAGCGTTTCTCAATCAAAATTGTAATATCTTGTCTGCTAATCAAAGTCAAATTGTCAATATATATGGTCTTGAATTATTCTTGAGAGTCACAAAGATACAAACTTCTCATTTTATTTACAGTTTACTTACACATTACACATATGCTTTACTTTACAACCAATTTGTGTTGATGATGTTTTGTTACAATGAGAATGAAGAGCAGTGAACAGGTTTGAAGATACAAGAATGAGGATTGACCTTAAAGATTTATCTACATAATCACAGAGGAAGATCGGTAACTCGTTTATGAGAAGACCCTGTCTTGGAGAACTCAGGCTCTGCGATCTGTATAGACGGTAACATTTTATGAATCAAGGCCCCAGAGACAGCACCAAGTGTTGGAGCTAGCAAGTATATCCAGATTCCTTTGTAACATCCCCACACTAGTGCAGGCCCTATGCTTCTTGCTGGATTCATCGATGCTCCTGATACCTCTCTGTAAAATGAAAATTTGGATTGTTCCCATTGGTTAGCCAAAAATTTCTTACCACTGAAATTTTTTTGCTTGCAGAGAGATTGAGGGGGAAAAGCGAAAATTACCCGGCAAAGATAACATTAAGTGTGACGGCTGCCCCAATGATTAACCCCTCTAGTTCCTTAGTCTGCAAGATTTATCAATGTTAGGATTGAACTTTATATATATCATTTGATCAAGAAATGTTGTTGCTTATTGATCGCTTACTGTTCTCTTGGAGGTTGTGACGGCACAGACGACTAACATGAGGAAGCCGGTAATGATGAACTCCATAACGAATGCTTGGAGATCAGACCCAGAGGGAGATGCGCCGAGGAAGACATCATGCTTCTTGCTGCACACATCGTTGTTCAAATCAAACAGAAGACGCAGAGTCGCAGAGGCCAAGGTTGATCCGATGACTTGAACAGTTATGTAGGCCGGGACTTGATACAGAGGGAATCTTTTGGAAGATGCTAAGGCAAGAGTGACAGCGGGATTGAAATGTGCCGAGATGTGGCCGAGACAGTAAACAAGAACCATAATCACTATACCCCAAACTACTGCAATGCCCACAAGAGTCACTACGTTGTGGTGTTGAGCATTCACAGCAATAGCGGCACAACCCGCAAATATCAGGTAATAAGTTCCCACGAGTTCTGTTATAAGCTGCAGATCAAAATTGTTCACCAGTTAACACGAAAACATGAAAAGCCTATGGAGTAAAAGAGAAGCTTTGAAGAGTGAATTAAGCTGTTGTTCACCAATTTACTAACCTTTTGCAAGAAATGGACAGAAATCAATGGCGAGAATGATGACTCTTTTTGGTTAGAAGTGTCTGCAACAGAAGAATCTTGGATGTTGAGCACAACAACATTACCATGATTGCTTTTGGTCACTGATATGTCATCCATTTGTCTTTTTGTTATATTTTGTCTACTCAATCTAAGAAATAGAAAGAAGGAAAAGAGACTGTAAAGCTTTGATTGATGTTTGAAGTTTTGTGTTTGGAAAGATCATAAAGAGGTTTATGTCTTTTTATAGTTTCCTCTACCCAAAACCAAATAAGAAAGAAAACAAAGTGAACCAAAGTCAAACTTTGCTTTTTTTAGCAACTTGCTAAAGCATCATTTGCTTATTTGGTGTATAATTTTCTTTTAAATAAAATAAAAGCTCAAATACTGCTTAATTGCAGCAGATGGTTTTGAAGAGCAAAAGACGCACATGTCGACGCCCAATAGATAATGTTATTTGATGTTAAGAAACAGTCAAAACCAGCTCTAGTTCTCTCGGTTAGGATACCTGCTGTTTTATGTGTGTCTCCAGTTTTGTTGGTTTAGGATTTACATGACATACACGCACCAACTTAATAAAAGAATTGCTTATTGTGCAGCTTACTCATAGGATAATGCTAGTTGAACTATTAGTTTATGAAATGTTAGAATTATCTGGGATCAAATCCATAAGCTTTATTACATGTGATTAAACTAATTTCATGAGGTCGACTTAAAAAAACGAATTAAACCCGAATCCGAACCTTAACCCAAACCCATATCCGAAACAGAACCTAAAACCTGTATTATTAATTCAGTTAGTGTCTGTCACATGTGAGTTAACTGCAAATGCTCATCAAACCAGAGAAACTAGCGTTCTCCATTTGCCGCCAAATTTCTCAATTCAAACCTAAACAATTCGAGGAAGCACGACGCGGATGCGGCGATCTTGAGAGGGACTTTATATTCCTGTTGAAAAAATGCATCTCCGTCAACCAATTGCGAGAGATTCAAACCCAGATGACGCTTCACTCCGTCGAGAAACCCAATTTCTTGATCCCCAGGGCCGTCGAGCTTGGGGACTTGAGTTACGCTTCTTTTCTCTTATCCGTCACGGAAGAACCCAACAACCACTCTTTCAATTACATGATCCGTGGCTTGACTAACACTTGGCATGATCACGGAGCTGCTCTGTCTCTGTATCGCCGCATGAAGTTCTCTGGGTTAAAGCCTGATAATTTCACTTATAATTTCGTTTTCATCGCTTGTGGGAAGCTTGAGGAGATAGGGGTTGGTAGATCTGTTCATTCCTCGTTGTTCAAAGTCGGGTTGGAAAGAGACGTTCATATAAATCATTCTTTGATTATCATGTATGCCAAATGTGGTTTAGTGGGTTATGCCCGGAAGGTGTTCGATGAAATTACTGAGAGAGTTACGGTGTCTTGGAACTCGATGATATCTGGGTATTCTGA
>NC_025690.1:18699703-18701726 GCF_000633955.1 Camelina sativa
TCGTTGTTCAAAGTCGGGTTGGAAAGAGACGTTCATATAAATCATTCTTTGATTATCATGTATGCCAAATGTGGTTTAGTGGGTTATGCCCGGAAGGTGTTCGATGAAATTACTGAGAGAGTTACGGTGTCTTGGAACTCGATGATCTCTGGGTATTCTGAAGCGGGTCATGCGAGAGACGCTATGGATTTGTTTAGGAAGATGGAGGAGGAAGGATTTGAACCAGATGAGAGGACGTTGGTGAGTGTGTTGGGTGCTTGTGCGCATTTAGGGGATTTGAGAACTGGTAGATTGCTGGAGGAGATGACAATCACCAAGAAGATTGGGTTAAGCACGTTTCTTGGATCTAAGTTGATCAGTATGTATGGAAAATGCGGTGATTTGGATTCTGCCAGAAGGGTTTTCAATCAAATGGTTAACAAGGATCGTGTTGCTTGGAATGCTATGATCACTGTGTAAGTCATTGTTCGACACTATACTCCAGATAAAGCATGATTCTTTAATCCGTTAATTTGGACCATTTCGGTTGTTTCTTTATCAGATACTCACAAAATGGGAAGTCAAGTGAAGCTTTTAAACTGTTTGATGAGATGGAAAAAAACGGAGTTTCCCCAGACGCGGGCACGTTGTCTACAGTTCTGTCTGCTTGTGGTTCAGTTGGAGCTCTTGAATTAGGCAAACGAATTGAGACCTACGCTTCAGAAGTTGCCTTGCAACACAACATCTATGTGGCTACAGGACTAGTCGACATGTACGGAAAGTGTGGACGCGTAGAGGAAGCTCTGAGAGTATTTGAAGCCATGCCAGTGAAAAACGAAGCCACTTGGAACGCTATGATAAGCGCTTATGCGCATCGAGGACACGCTGAAGAAGCTCTTTTGCTGTTTGATCGAATGTCAGTTCCTCCAAGTGATGTTACATTCATAGGAGTGCTCTCTGCTTGTGTGCACGCCGGTTTGGTCGATCAGGGATGTCGGTATTTCCAACAGATGAGTTCTGTGTTCGGGTTGGTCCCAAAGATCGAGCATTACACAAACATAATCGATCTCCTGTCTCGTGTGGGGCTGTTAGAAGAGGCTTGGGAGTTCATGGAGAGGTTTCCTGGGAAGCCTGATGAGATCATGTTAGCAGCGATCCTTGGAGCATGTCATAAGAGAAAAGATGTTACAGTGAGAGAGAAGGCGATGAGGATGTTGATGGAGATGAAGGAGGCGAAAAACGCAGGAAACTATGTAATCTCGTCAAAGGTATTAGCTGATATGAAGATGTGGGATGAGTCTGCGAAGATGAGGGCGTTGATGAGAGACAGAGGCGTCGTTAAGACACCAGGATGCAGCTGGATTACGATCGACGGTAAGATAACGGAGTTTCTTGCCGGAAGCGATTTTTTACAGTGTGACAGGGAAGATTTCGGTTCGTTGTTTGGTTTGTTGGTGGAGGAGATGAAAAGGGAAAGGTATGATTTTGCAGGAGAAGTTTGATTTTTGTTGTTCCTTATAATTAAATGTGTATGAAAAAATCACGTAACTCTTTGACTCTTTCCAAGTGGAGGAAAGAGAGTTGTAGCTCCGTGAGGAACTGAAAGGAACATGAACCGAGAAAAGCTTCATATGATGCTTATGTAACGTGTGGACTGGACGATGGGTGTGCTTGATGTCATTAGTAAATAACATATGATGATTTTAAATGCTTTATATTCGAATTACAACAATCTAAAACATGCGTAGCTAATATGGTAAGTATAATAAACACACGACCATAATGATGAATTCGAATTTGACGGTATGTCTCACTTAATGATTGTATATACTGTTTTTCGTTTTTTTAAATCTCATAGAACATCATAGAGAACAACATAATTGGCAGTCACCAAACTTTAATCTTCGGTTTATTGTCATTTAAATGCACTTTAAATCTGTATAATTATGTCTCTCTCTAGTAATTTTATTATCAATAATCAAATACTAGTATTTGTTCGTATCAATAATGAAATCTCCTTAAAAAAAAAAAAAAAAAAAAAAAA